>NC_092361.1:10703822-10844641 GCF_030848805.1 Temnothorax longispinosus
TTTAGCACCATAACTTCCTTGCTCGCAAAGCTTCTTAGGATATTTGTATTTGTAGAATCCGATAGGTGCATTTCCATAAAACTTCACTTTTATTGTTGCACCACATGTATTTTGTAATACTCTCTCCGCAGTCTGTAAAAGACTTTATAAAGAATATTTTCAAATCATTTTTTTGTCCCCATTAAGATATTCACATGCAAAATTAATTGTAGAAAGATGGGTATGTCTATATGAAATTTGTATACGAATTACCTAGATATTTACTATATCTTGTAACGATGCACCCCCAAACATGCATCGTTCCGGCAAGAACACCACGCCGAGACCACCCCGCCGACCACCCGCGGGGTGAAGAACGGGCACGATGTGCCCAGCGTATTTTTTAATCATCTCATACGTTAGGAAGTCCCGCGAATGGACTTAAACGCGGCAACCGCTTCACTGCGCCGAGCGGTGCCGAAGGCGGCCGAAGACCGCCGAACGCGATCACGGCGTCGGGGCGCCGCGATCCCCGATCGTTCCGCCGCACCGGCCCGGCGCTCGCGATCGCCGTCGTTACCCCCCCACCACGCCGCGACGGCCGCCGCGACGTCGCCGCGACGCGTATAAAAGCCCGCGTCGCTGGCACAGAGCGCGATTCCCGATCATCCGTCTTCCAGACAACACCGATCCTGAATTCCCGCACGAAAGCTAATCCGAACGTAAGGTAGAGCGCCTCCGGCATTCTCTGTCTTCGCCGAGTGTGTCTCGGCTAGCGACCAGCTTTTCGCTCCTATCTGAATCACCCTAAGCCGTCCGGATACGAAGGTAGAGCGCCTCCGCATTCTCTGTCTTCACCGAGTGTTGTCTCGGCGAAGGACCAGCTTCTCATCTTCCAGTCATCCGAAGCCTGCCCGGACAAGACGGTAGAGCGCCTCTGGCATTCTCTGCCCTCGCCGAGTGTGTCTCGCCGACGACCCGCTTCCGCCGCGTTATCCACGCTTCGCGATCCATATCGCCCGCCGCGCTTCGCGCCATTTTTCCGCGCTCCGGGCCGCGCCGGCCGGGAAACCGGCGCCGCCCGTTGCCGACACCTGCCGTCACGCGATTCGGTCCGCGCGAATACCAAAAGCAGCGGCTCCGCCCCGCACATACCGCGAGTTACCCCGCGCCGCCCGCGACCCGAACCAACGTCGCCTCGCACGCATCGACCTATTGTAAATGCCGCAAGCGTAGATTGTAAATTGTCATAGAATAAATTCAACTATTTTTCTTGTAACCGAGACGCGCCTTCATTTCGCTAACCTCGCCCATCCGTCTGCTTCCTCCGCACCTCCTTCGAACCCCGGCCAACCGCGAGCTCGATCCGCGCTTCGAAGACAGGTTGTTTTAATCTTTATAATAAAATCCATGTTTTTGTAGCTCTCGTATAATAGAAATTTAAGTACAGATGTGTGAACGTGCTATAGAACTTCTTGTGCTACCTGAAGATCAGAGCTGCTTGCTTTTGGATATCGGTTGTGGGTCAGGGCTCAGTGGCAGTGTATTGGAAGATCAGGGACACGTATGGATAGGTGTGGACATCTCTTCAACTATGCTTGGTATTTTGATTATGGTGCGATACAGTTATATTTTAAGAATATTTATATATTATATATTTTTAAGAATATATATCGATATATATCTTGATATATAATCATATTAACAGTTGAGGCGTTTTTTAGACGTAGTTTTTTTGATAAGAATTAGATGGTGACTTAATTTTGGGAGATAGTAGTCGCCGCGGCCGGTCAGGATTGCCATTTAAAGCTGGTACGTTTGATGGGGCTGTCAGTACTTCTGCGCTTCAGTGGTTGTGCTATGCAAGCAAAACTTCGCGCACTCCTACAAAACGTTTATATCGTTTCTTCTCAACGTTGTATGCATGCCTGTCAAGAGCAGTGTTACAATTCTATCCAGAGAACGGTGAACAGGTTGAATTAATCACGGCACAAGCCACAAAAGCTGGCTTTTATGGCGGTGTGGTTGTCGATTTTCTGAATAGCGCAAAAGCAAAGAAAATGTTCTTAGTTTTAAAATGACCGGAGGAGCTGCTCCGCTTCCAAAGGCACTAGGCGTAGAGAACGAAGATAGACAAACCGTCGCTAATTCAAGAAGGTTTGATCCTCTCGTTGTCCGTTATTTTATTATTTTGTATTTGCAATTATTTTAAATATTTCTCTAATTATAATGTTAATATTACGGTAATAATAGACAATATTAATATAAGAGATCAAAGAATGAGTTCATATTTTATATTATTATTATTTCTTTACGTAAACATAAATTGTGAAATACTCTGTTGTACTCCAGTCGGAAATATTTTTTCTAATTTTTCATGATCCAACCACTGGTATTTTACGTTATTGTTGATATCTCCATCCATATGTTTGGCTAAGAAATAAAATATTTTAGCACCATAACTTCCTTGCTCACAAAGCTTCTTAGGATATTTGTATTTGTAGAATCCGATAGGTCATTTCCATAAAACTTTACTTTTATTGTTGCACCACATGCTATCTTGTAATACTCCTCTCCGCAGTCTGTAAAAGAATTGATAAAAACATTTTCAAATCATTTTTTTGTCCCCATTAAGATATTCACATGCAAAATTAGTTGTAGAGAGAAGTTTGTAATATATTTATTCGGCTAAAATTGTTATTTTAATTCTTACTCGTTTCTTTATGTTTGAAATGTATATTTATGCAATATATATAAAACTTTGTTTATTTTTTAGGGCAGTAGAACAATATTGGCGTGATTGTAACATCGTTAACTTTTGCAGAAATTATATGTAGATTTAACAGTCTGTTAAATATAAATATGACAATGTATTTAATACAAAAATCTTTACATTTTTAACTCTACGTATAATGTATTCCAATTTTTATCATGTGCGGCGGAATGATTCCTTTATGAAATTACCATAGATAAACCTTTCAAAATATGACATAAAATGTTAATAGAGAATTAGGCAGTCTAAGCAGGCCCATTGGTACACATGAGCTCGGAACGTACTTATGACATGTCACGGCGCAGGATACGAATAGAGTACGACCGTGAATGAAGGAAATTATATAATTTTATTAATAATTGTAATACAATAAATAAAAGTTGAAATACATATGAATGTCCGTTGATTATACATGTACCCATGTTTCGCATGGATTTACAAGAAGAAATTTCCTGCTTCGACGCGTGTAAAAAAAAAGTACTTTCTGCTTCGACGCGTGTAAATAAAAATAAAAAAAAGTAAAGGAAAAACAAAACGTTTGCAGCCTTTTTTCATCACGAACGTTGTGTGTGTGTGTGTGTGTGTGTGTGTGTGTGTGTGTATGTGTGTGTGTGTGTGTGTGTGCGTGTATGAATCAAACATTTTACCACATGTTAAATGTTTGATTGATATGCTACCACCACGTCCACCACGTCCACCGTCGTAGAATTTTCCGAAATTTGGAAATATGATCTTATCTTTATGTTAGTATACCCAAGTTAGTACTTTATAGTACCCAAATTTCGGATCTGATTATACAGGGTGGACCATTTTAATCCATCCAGTCGAATATCTCGAGAACCAAGCCCGGGAGAGAAAAATGTTTCAGACAAAAGTTATTTGGTTTCGAGGGGGCCATAAGATGGTGTCATTGGTTTAACCATGGATGGTCGTTTAAAGCTCATGTAAACTACACCTTTAATTTCTTAAATGAAAACCCCTATTTTTCAATGCATATTCTTGTAGCTAATCTCGAAGCTTTTCAAAATTAAGAACTTTTGGAACTATAAGGCTTGAAAGTTCTAGTATTTTGACATAAAATACAAAATATCTTGTAAAACATTAAGTTTTCGGTACTTTTATGCACAGAATAATGAGACGAATCGGTATGAAAAAAAGACATAGTTGCTTTCAAGAAAAAGTATGCAGATGCGTGTTGCAAATTACATATTTTTTCTTAAAAGGAACTATGCTTTTTTTTATTTCACGAATAGCATATATACTTGCGGAGGGTAAAATAAGATACCTGTTAAAGTTTGAGCCCTTAATATTAATTAATATTAACAGGTCGCTTATCGCGATTTTTTATTTTTCATTTAGTAAGATAGAAAAAATTTTATAACTATCTAACAAACAGTAATACAGCATTGCTTCACATAGATTTTTGTAGTAAATTTATCGCTTTACAAAAAAGATCTCTTATCATTTTTTCATAAATTCAACCGTTCAAAAGATATTCAAAGTTAAAGTTTGATAAATTTTATAATATCGACTATCAAAAATTATGAAATAATCAATACATATTTTTGTAGAAAATTTAACGATCTACAAAAAAGGTCTCTTATATTTTTTTCATAAATATAATCATTTAGACGATATTAAGGTTTAAAGTTCAGTGTATAAAAATTATTCTCTTTTTCATATTATAACAAAATTCTGAGCTTTATTTATTTAATATAAAAAAAAAAGAATAATTTTTATACACTTTGAACTTTAAACCTTAATATCGTCTAAATGGTTTTATTTATGAAAAAAATATAAGACCTTTTTTGTAGATTGTTAAATTTTCTACAAAAATATGTATTGATTATTTTATAATTTTTGATAGTCGATATGATACAAAATTCATAAGAAGCAAAAACAAGTTTTTATAAATTTATCAAACTTTAACTTTGAATATCTTTTGAACGTTTGAATTTATGAAAAAATGATAAAACATCTTTTTTGTAGAGCGGTAAATTTACTACAAAAATCTATGTAGAGCAATGCTGTATTACTGTTTGTTGGATAGTTATAAAATTTTTTCTATCTTACTAAATGAAAAATAAAAAATTGCGATAAGCAACCTGTTAAAATTATTTTCTAATTTACCTAAATAGAAATCTTTTTCCTGACCGATAAGTCTATACCAGTGTCGAAAAAGTGAAAGTTACATTTCTCTGATATATATATATATATTATATATAGATATATATATATATATATATATATCTATATATATATATATATATATATCTATATATCTATATATCTCTATATTATATATATTGATATATATTATTGAGAGACGTCGACGTTAGTAGAAATATCTTAATATAATATTTTCACATTTCAACTTTGCGTCGCAATATTTCCGCTCGTAGGGCACGTAGCGGAAAAATAAAAACACGGCCTTTGGCCAACTCGAACGTGAGTACCCCATACGTACAAGAGTAAAGTACCAGTTAAAATACAGATAGCGAATTGGTTTTAGTCTTAAAATGTTTCACAATTTATTATTTTTGGAAAAAGTTGATAAGAAATAATTTTTACAAGCAACATAATATAGATGCATATTTTACATAAAAGCAATGTATATATTATATATATTAACAACTTCAGACACATTTCTTTATAAAGTGTAATTTTTTTTTTGTTAAGATTAAGATGCGTAACACTATAAAAAGGCGTGATATCCGTACAAAATTACCTTTTTTAAAAAAAAGGTAAAAAAAGGCGCCAAGTACACGCATAGTAGTGTATATGTATTTTGTTGTTACCTCGAAAAAAAACAAAGTGGTAGTATTATACCTCGAAATAACCCCGTACATACTGTTTATAAAATGCGTAATACTACAAAAAGGCGTACGTGATATCCGTACAAAATTACCTTTTTTAAAAAAAGGTAAAGAAAGGCGCCAAGTACACGCATAGTAGTGTATATATTAAGTATAGGATAAGTTAGGATAAGTCTATATTTTTAAAGCGATTAGAATTAAGTATAGAATAAGTATAGAATAAGTAATATTTACATTTGTAAAAGGTCTCTCTCTCTCTCTCTCGAATAATGCGGCTTATGATTAAGTATAGGATAAAAGGTCTCTCTCTTTCTCTCTCTAGCAGCGCCAAGTTTTTTGACAAGAAAAATTTATGTATTTTAATAAAATATTTTTATTTTTTGTACTGTTACCTCTGTAATTCTTTGTGATGCGATTAAATCTTTTAAAATACATATATAAACTTTGTATTTAAATACCTTGTATTCCCTTGTTGGGTTTAAATATTTTAATAAAATATTTTTATTTTGTACTGTTACCTCTGTGTAATTCTTCATGATTCAATTTTTTATTCTAATTGAAGAAAAGCAGTGGTAATATTATACCTCGAAAAAACCTAAGTAACAAGTGGTAGACGTAATCTGTATCTCGAAAAATATATGTTCTCTGTAATTGGCGCTGTAATTTAAAAAGAGATATCATTTCTTTTTTGTAATTGTAATAATAGATAACTTGAAGCGCGACTCATTTTTGATAAGGTAACGTAATTTTGTGATGTGTATCATTTCAGTTATAATTTTTTGGAAATAAAAATACTACTGCTTAGGTTTTTTCGAAATTTTTGGAGATACAAAAATTACGTCTATCACTTGTTACTTAGGTTTTTTCGAGGTATAATACTACCACTTTGTTTTTTTTTTCGAGGTAAAGATACTACTGTTTAGGTTTTTTCGAGATTTTTCAAGATACAAAGATTACGTCTACCACTTGTTACTTAGATTTTTTTGAGGTATAATACTACCACTGTTTTTTTTCGAGGTAACAATATATACACTACTATGCGTGTACTTGGCGCCTTTCTTTACTTTTTTTTTTTAAATTAGAACATACACCATGTATCAAAATTAATTCTTCAGAAATGAAAAGACCATATATTTGTATATTAAAAAAATGTATTTTATACTGTTCTTATTGACTAAAAGTGATTTGATCAGAATTATTCAAAGTGGAAGACAGCTAGTCATTACACACTAATATACACTAATGTATCTAATGTACGAAATCTGAGTTCTAAAGTACACAATATGCCTCAAAATTAATATTCTAAATAAAGAAAATTATACATTTATATCTCAAAAAAGTATATTTTATGCAGTTCTTGATGATTAATAGTGAGTTAACCGGAAATATGCAATATCAAAAGTAACCAGTTATTACACACAGGTGTTTCAAAGTCTAAGTTTAAAGCGTACCTTATGTATCAAAATTTAACTCTGTAAAGAAGAAAAGATTGTATATTTATGTATCAAAAGATGTATTTTACACTGTACTTATTGACTAAAAGTGAGTTGATCAACATTATTCAAAGTAAATAATAACCAGTCATTAGACACTAACATTCTAAATCTGGATTTTAGAGTATACAATATATCTCAAAATTAGTGTTCTAAATAACAAAAATTATACATTTATATAGCAGAAGAAGTGTATTTTACGCTGTTCTTAATGATTAATAATGGATTGGCCAGAAATATGCAATAAGTAGTCAGTTAGTATACACAAATGTTTCAAAAAATCTAGTTTAAAGCATACATTATGTATCAAATATAACTCTCCAAAAAAGAAAAGGTTGTATATTTATGTATCGAAAGATGTATTTTATGTACTATTGACTAAAAGTGAGTTGATCAAAATTATTCAAAGTAAATAATAACTAGTCGTTAGACACTAACATTCTAAACCTGAGTTTTAGAGTATACAATATATCTCAAAATTAGTGTTCTAAATAAAGAAAATTATACATTTATATAGCAGCCCGCAAAAAACAATTGTATTAAAACCGTATTAACAGCTTATATGATTTCAATAAGAGTCTTATTAGGATCAAATATGCAAATCAATTATAATTTAAATATAAGTCATATTCAAATCAAATTAAAGTACCCCAACCTTATTTAATCTATATATGGATTAAACTGGACCTTGCTTTGTTAAAATATGTAAAATCAGCCGCACAGACCTAAGGAAATGCAGAGTTAATATGGTTTTAATTTGCCAAATGTGGATTAAATATGGTAATAAATACAAAATTAATTTGATTAAATATAAGTCAAATTTAAACCAATTTAAATTTAAATTTAAACCAGATTATATAAAATTCTAATAAGATCTAAATAATATTTATATATGACTGTAACTCAATTTTATTTAGTCTTAATGGTGTAATTATAGATTTTATAATCCAATAAAAAAATCCAGTAAAATATAAAAATGAAACTTTTATTTAAAAAAGATATACAATATGTGAAAAAAATATATATATGTTGATGAACACAACACATAGAATATTTGAAATAAATTCAAAAATGAAACTTAATGATCATTTAAAATATGATTACTTTGTAAACATAGATAAATGGCACACGACACATCTGCAATCTTTTTCCGTCCATTTTAGTATGATTTGACATATCTCCTCTAATAAGTAAATTAAATTCAATTAAAGTAATAAAAAATAATGCTTCCATACAACCTTGGACAAATAAGTATATAAAGTATATAAAAAAATTTCAAAACAAAAATAGAAGGTCTGTCCACAAAGAAACTAAATGCCAAATATTCAACTAGGAATCTTATTAGGTCCCTTAAAAGCAAAAAGTTATAAATGGAACAAATGAGAAACAGCCCTCTTTTTCAATCTACTGCCTCTAGTTCTGTTGTTGCAATAGCGCTCGCTCTCTATTACGTATTTCACATAGACGGGTGGACAAAGTTGACCGCAACTCAGACTCTACCTTCTTTGGTCTTATATGCTTTTCTTTTTGCAAAACCAAAGCTTTATCTGCAAAAGATGGGAAAGAAATCAATAACAAGAGCATTCAAAAAATTTTTCTATTACTGTATGCCAACACTACTTACTAATAATGGCATCTAGTTCAATGGGAAGGGCTTGTCGCCCTTTTCCTCTGAGAGGCAGCCCTGAGAAAGAGCAGCGCATTAACGTGTCTTTGGTGAAGACACCTTCCAACATAGCTCGAAGAGCCTTTGTTGCACAGTTCGACTCCTCTGCTTTAGTATAAGCCTTCTTGGTACAGTATATTTTATATTTGATCTTCTTCAGAAATACAGACATCTTGCAAGGATTAACAATATTTAGTTTTTCTTCTTAAAATATTTTTGTAAAATGTCAACACAACATTAGTAACTTTCTGCTCAAAATTCAGTAGCTGTGACATTTGGAAAAAGTTTCCATTCTTTTACACTAGACTATATAGAAACACTCCTGAATTTCTTACAAAATTTTTATCAAAGATCTAGGAGTGACAGTATGGATCACTATAAATTTTATATTCAAAAGTTGTTCAGCTCTTGTATTTTGGGACAATTGTTCGAGAAGTCGAACATGTGCCGCGCGCGCCTGACAAATGCGCGCCCGGCCAACACGCGCTTATCAGATTGCGCGGCTCGCCGCGGCGCGTCGCCGGCTCACGTACAATTACTCGCGTTTAAAGTACGTTCGAGTAGCAATTTAAGGCGAAGCCGCGCAAGGACCAGCATCGAATTCTACCGCTACACTCGGCGATCTAGCCTTGAGGAAGCGTTGAGAGACTCGAAATTATAAATCTTTTGTCGCGTCGAGTGAGATTTCATCTCCTCCGCGCAGAAATTACCGAGCGTCGAGAGACTTCTCCTCCGCTCATTGCACTCTCGTGGAGCCACCGTGGAGACCGTGGCCCCTTCCAAGTCGGACGCCCCCTCCGGGCCCGGCACAGTAGAAGTGGAGGCACGGAGTGGCCCCACTCCAACAGCGACCCGAAGGAAGAGGTGCCGAACCAGGACGCGGAGCCAGAGACGGAAGAAGCGCCTCTCCCACCAGCCGCTACCTCAGGAGCGGCACACGAAGGAGGCGGAGCCCGCTAAACCGGTGCCGCAGGAGCGGCCCCAAGAGCCACCGGCCCGTGTGCAATTTCGTCTGGCCAACCAGCCAGAGCCGCAGGAGCGGCAGCCATCGAGACGGGAATTGGACAAGGGACAGGCGATACGTCCGTGGAAGCTCATTCCACTGGAGCTCCCGGAGGTGCGCCGCACCAGGCCAGCCAGACTGACGCTCCCGAAACGGGATTGCCGCATCTCTCGGCCACCGGCTCTCCACCTGATCCGCGTCAAGGAGACGCGAACCACTGCGTGTCAAACGGTGCTCAACCGAGCATTTCGGGCTCCTCCATCGCCTGTGGACCCACCGGACCAACCGACGGACAAGCCACCGCGCACCCCGGGCTCTAAAATCGACCTGAATAATAACTCGGTCTCCTCTGAGCCCCTTGCACAGAAGGCCATCCGCCAAATGAACTTTTAACCGTGCATTAGCACTTACATTTTTTGATTAGGCGCCTACAAGGCGCCGCCTAAGACAACGCAAACACAATGTACATAATTTAGACAGAATATATTGTTATTTGTTACCATATCTTGTCTCGCTGACTCACCGCCACCGTCCTGATCCCTATTGCGACCCCACGATATCGAACAACAATCGAATTGATTTTACTTACTCTCCCTGGATTAGTGATGGTATAAATTTGGATCTGACCATTTCCTACATTTTGTTTATGATTATCATTAATGGGTGGATTTACATCACACGTATTAATAGGCATATCCTCATGAAATGCATTAATGGGCTGCTGATCCACAACAGATTGGTTTGGAAGATTGTTGGGTCCGTTATTGACATTGCCAAGATTCTCTCAGGTTCATTAGATTTGACTTCTTGGTCATTGCTTCGGGAAGAGTTAGATGAATCATAAGAACCATTACCGAATGAATTCTCTGCATCTGTAGCAAAAAAAATGAGCAATTGACTTCTCCATTGACTAATTGATTTCTACAACCTATAGAAAAATCACACAAATGCATGAAATCAGTTGATTTTACCTAAGTAGTCATGTGATGAACTATTTAATAATTAGGCAAGTGAACTACTGGCCTTGCTAGAAGTGGTTTCAGTAGCATCCTTATTAGCCAGTTTCCGTAACATTTTAATATCGAGTTTGGCAGATAATTGTCTTATCAACTACACAAAAAAATAGAATTTTACAGTATATAGAATATGTCAGAGATCACAAGAAGAGTTTAAAAAAAATTATACTGCTGACCTTTTTTTTCTCAATTTCTTCATTATTAGTTGAACTACCACAACTGTTTCTACTTCCTGATGAGCTGGAATCCTTTTCCTGACAGAATAAAAAAATTTAAAACAGCGGTGAATAAAAAGTTTTATCACTTTGATGAATTGTAACTAACAGCGCGATTACCTCCACTTCCTTATTATTATCTACAGATTCCTCATGAAGCTGAACAGATAACGTATTGGCCCTCTTAATTGTTATAGTTTCTTTATCCTAAGAAGATAATAAAGGGCATATCAAAAATTTCACGAGGCTCATTGCATCAATCTCTAATACAGCTCATTATACTCACAAAAACATCATCATCTTTCTCCAGGAGTCGTTTATTGACCAGTTTCTCCATTTTCTCTTTTAATTCAATCCTTTTTTTGTCTTTGGTTATCTGCAAAACCATATATGAGAACAAATTACTTACTTTTAACTGATGGTTACTCTCACCGTTTATTTGTGAGTTAATCTCTGTTAATGGCTTACTTAACAGCCGGATTAGTTGAATGTTAGTTTTGTATTTAGTAAAAACATGACCAAGTTAAAATAACTAAGATCAATTGCTTTTCAGTTCCGGAGCTCGATTACATATCTTGAAACGAGGAAAAAATACAAAAATGAGAAAATTCACTAGAGTATCAACGATTTCATTTGTCGAAATCAAGCAAATTTGTTCATTTTTGTAATTTTTACATTAGTTTAAGATTCACAATCGACCCTCAGATCATTCGATCCATATTTTACAACTAAGATTTTTTATATGTATCTCGATCATTTCAATGCAATGAATCAAACAAGCTAAGCTACAGGGAGGCCAAAAGTCGTGGTGCTGCTTTAACAGAGCAGGGATGCTCTTAAAGTCGACACAAATTTTCGATCTAAACTGAAAAAATTCTAGTCTTAATTTTTTTGACTTTCTCGTGTTTTTATTTAAAAAAAAGCAATATTTAATCAGTATATAAACAGCTGTTAAGTCATTATTAGAGTGATTCCATTAGCTCTAATTGTAAGATGAATAAGTAGTTACTCTAGTAAACTGTTTGTTAGGAACAAGCTCGCGCACGAGCCTGGCTTCGTGATTTAGATGAGGAAGGAACAAATATAGCGAATATATGTGTAGAGAGAGAAATTATGTACCGTGATTTATTTATCGAAAGAAACTTATAAATGGCAGAAATATTCAATGAATACCAAAATTTGTTGCAAGGGTAAGGAAAACTGCCAATAAACCTTACCGCAGTATTCGTACAATAAAAATAATTAATCGCAGTTTGAAATTGTCATAATCAATATGCAACATATAAATTCTCTGTGTTACAAAAAATATAAGTAGTATCAAATATAAAAAAAAGAAAAGGATAATTAGTATGAACGGATCCTTTCCTTGATATAGGTAACGTCTCTATTTTACAATAATAATTATGTAAGTGAAATATATCTCGTATTGTAAATCGACACTTATGTGAAAGTGAGGCGTAATTTAAATTCTCTGATCTCGTTGAAATAGAAAACATCAATTACCAATCTTTTAGTTTCTATCAAGAAAAGGAAATCTTTTGAACATAAACAAGTAGTACATAATACATATAAAGAATATACTGCAAAATAGCATCAATCATATAAAGCAATAATATGCATGGAATCAATGTGTCAATTCAACTGTTCGTAGTTAAATTGCTTCGGAAAACAATGTTCTTCAATCTACAAGGATTAATTTCACTCACAACGAAAGATAAATTTCACTCAAATGAAAGAAGAAATATAATTAATAAGCTCAATGAGTTGTCACATATATCATATAAATAATCCTTGATCATAATTATTGACACATTAATTCTCGGTAAACGAATGCAAATATAGCTTGCAATAACTTGTCTGAAAACATAGATTATATGCCTTGAAAAGGAATGAACGCACGCAAGATTAATTATTAAAACGTAAACGAAAGATCATTACTCGAATCGTATGAAACAATTAATGACACGAATATCTTTAAGAAGAAACGCTTAATATAATCAGACTTCGATTAACACGAATTAATAGGTTATTATTATAGACATGTATTGTGATAATAATACCAATTCGCAGAATACTCGCTGTTAAAGAATATTTCAATAAAATTTATCGAAACGCAAACTAATGTTAATGTATATTATCGCACTTCACGGTAGTATGATTTATTTGCGAGAGCGACGCATGTATGAAGGTACTTTAATGTTATTCCTACAAAATATTTGAAAGTATTGGTTTATCAAACTTTCTCAAACGCACGCAAGTTAAAGAATTATTTACATTTTGTTATCTTTAAAGAATTGGTTACAACCGACGAAATGAATCTATATATATAAAACAAAGTCGGGTTAGTTACACCACTTATAACTCAAGAACGGCTGGGCCGAATTTTTACCACAAGTATATGAAATAGGAGTAGAATTTTCCGGAATAGCAGAATAACTAATAAAATATCGGAAAAATTCACGTAAAAAAAAAAAATTAATTTAGAAAGATATCCAAATACATAAAAAAAATACATAGAGGGAGGGAGAGAGGGAGGGGAGAGAGAGAAAAAGAGGGGGAGAGAGAGAGGGAGAGAAAGAGAGAAAGAGAGAGGGAGAGAGAGAGAGGGGGGAGAGGGAGAGAGGGAGGAGGAGGAGAGAGAGAGAGAGGGGGAGAGAGAGAGAGAGAGGAGAGAGAGAGAGAGAGAGAGAGAGAGAGAGAGGGAGAGAGGAAGAGAAGGGGGAGAGAGAGAGGGGGGAGAGGGAGAGAGGGAGAGAGAGGGAAGAGGGAGAGAGGGGGGAGAGAGAAAGAGAGAGAAAGAAAGGGGGAGAGAGAGGGACTATTTGCGTGTCTTATCACTACATTCATTACTGTTAGGCGGTACGAAGTTCGCCGGGGCAGCTAGTAATGTATATAAAAGTTGACTGAGCTCATTTCTATTAATTGACTCGAAATTAATTGTGCACAATTCTTCGATCAGCGAGGAAGTATTCCTCTCAACTTGCTTTCGCGTTATGTCTGCAAGTTGAAATTTGTAACCCTGAGAGAATTTAAGATCCCTTGCGGATCCCTCATGTAACGTTAGATGAACTTTTAACGTCCCTACTAAAGTACGTTAAAAAAGGTTACCTTGTAATAGCAGATTTCATCAGATAATACAGAATGGTAATTATAAATGGTCTCATAGGCCATGCCACAATCAGATTTCTCCACAGTTCATAAGTGGCTTCTCGTATTATGTCCGAAAAGGCTTTCTCTGATGTTTCCAAAATGGCTGCCTTCTTCGTGTCTGGAAACGTCGCCGGAACATTCCAACAGGGCTCGTGTCCTTTCTGCGATGATCGTCGCCTCTTGAATGCGCCGCATAAACGATAAACAGATATGTTGGTGATTTCACACTGAGAAACAGATTTCGATTATAATGTTCACTGCGAAAAGAATGACGCAATTACGTCCTTTATTTGAAACTGATTACAACGGGTGTGCACTGGTAGACGGCCGGAAGACGAATGCTCGTTCGCCCGGGCTGCGCGCTCCTCCCAACATGCTCACGCACGCGCACGAACGCCCTACGCCGGGCCGCCTGGGACGCAACGCGGTCGGCGCCTATTGCGCGCATTCACACTGGCCTACACAGAACGCGCGGTCTGACCTACCGCAACGCAAATGCCGCAGATAGCCGCTTCTACACAATTTCTCTCTCAATTTCTTTTTCTCTCAACTTTCAACACTGTTAGAATATTAATCTCTAACTGCAAAATTTCCAATTTAGTACATATTCAGTACTAAAAAAAAAGAAGAAAAAACATTTCAAATATATGAAAAGATCACTGACTAATAGTAGTCAAATATAATAGCAACAGCTTGCCTTCTTTGAACGAGCCTTTTTTTCTGCTTGGCTAGGCTTCAATATCTGTTTCTGATTGTTTTTTATATTGGTTATAGTTGATTTGGCTTTAGCAGCAGCTTTCCTTTCTTTCTTAGGCTCGGCATGGAATGAGCAACGACCATCATTAACTTATCGCGACTCTTTCTTTCTTAAATTATTAAGCCTTCTGGCTTCCTTTACACGCTGTTGATGATCGTCTGTCGAAAAGCATAAAAACTTATAATTAAAATGACCATGAAATGAACGAAAAGTGTACCAATTAGCGACTTACGAAGTAATTTTGTAACTGCTATTTCTGCTTTTGCTGGAATCTTTTCATTTTGGGAACTATATATGAAAGTACTACTACTCATTTACACCAGACACAGAAGACAATACATTTCAGTGTCTAGTATAATAAATAGTGGTAATTTTGAATGTAGAGTAATAATTTGTAATGTACAAAGTTGACCATCGCGCCGGCATGAATCTATTTTATACTGAATAATTAAATTACCACTGATCAGGCACACTTGTCCAAGAAATTTCTTTTTATTGTAAAAAAATATACGCTATTACCCACTTTCACTGTCTTCTCGTCGTAGATAACATCATTTTGATGTACGGTAAAGAATGACATTTCATTCTCTTCCTCCAGCACAAACCATTTATCGGTATCATTTATTGTTTTGTTTGGTCTTTCTTAATTAACAAGACTACTGTATTTATAAGTAATTAGCTGATTTATTGTAGTACAATAAATATTAAGAGTACGGTACGAGCTCAACGTAACAACGGTCTATCCGTGAGCCTTGCACGCCACACATCTCTGTCCACGCATGATACGCGCATGCGTGGTGTAGTCGTAAATCATTACCAACCTGTGACATCCCTTTCTTTTTAAACAAAACATGAGAAGAATAACGCAAGCATAAGATAATACAAAATTATAAGTTTAAACAAATAGTATTAGTAAATATATACAGGGACGCACGCAGAATACTGAAACTAAAAATACGACTATATATTTGGTAAATGTTTACAATTAGGGCCCCACCTCCGATGACCTTGACCTTGACATATGTTGTCAAAGTCACCCTCCTGAGTGACCTTCAGAAGGTTTTAGTCGGGGGTCGCTTCTTATTAAAGAGTTATAAACAAAAAAAGTTTCGAAAATATAGCAGTTATTTTAAGTACTGAGAGGCATAAACGACTAATATTACGTTTTTCTTTAAAGCAGAGAATACTTTATTTCGCGAGAAAGTCGCTGCTTTACCAAAACACAACATTTAAAGTAGTAAATTGGTGATAAATTGAAGTCTTTTTGTTAAAGCAGAGAATACTTACATGGGTTAGATGACGCTCTTTAAACAGTTGAATACTGTTAAAGCGCGTCATCTAACCCATGTGGCATCTCGCATATTAACTTTCCACGCATGAAAAGTTTACGCATACACTTTCCACGCGAACCGAGGTTCACGCACACCCCCCTGCTTTCGGGGGAGGTGCGGTAGCCCCGAAATAGTTCACGCATACTCTTTTCACGCAAACCGAGGTTTACGCACACCCTCCCCCTGCTTTCGGGCCGGCCCGAAAGCAGGGGGGGGGATGTGCGTGAACCTCGGTTCGCGTGAAAAGTGTATGCGTGAACTATTTCGACATATATATTAGTCATTTATGCCTTCCAATACTCAAAATAGCTGCTATATTTTCGAAACTTTTTTTGTTTATAACTTTTTAATAAGAAGCGACCCCCGACTAAAACCTTCTGAAGGTCACTCAGGAGGGTGACCTTGACAACATATGTCAAGGTCAAGGCCATCGGAGGTGGGGCCCTAATTGTAAACATTTACCATATATTCTATTTAGTGATATAATCTTTAAGATATGCCGGAGGTTTAACAATTCTAGAAGAGCGAGTAGTTTTAACAACAGACGCAGCGGAATCAGACTTATCAGCAATGTTATTATTGTCAGTAGAGGTAGAAGCTATAGCTTCTTCAGGAGAGTGGGAAGAACTCGTTAGGTCTGTTTTCGCTGACTGTGTCGGTAAGACGTGTTCTGCCTCCCAATTACGAGACAACGGTTTTTGAGTAGCCGGAGCTAGATGTATGTGTAGTCGGTTTCGCTGTAAGGTAGAACCATCAGAGAATTCTAGTTCATAAGATCTAGGTCTATTACACACTTTGACAACTTCTGCTGGTTGGAGCATATTGTGATTTGGATTTTCTGTTTTTACCAGAACTTGTTCACCAACTGGTAGAGGATTTAGATTCTTAGCGGATCTATTATAGTATTTCTTTTGTATACTTCGCCTCTCATCATACAATTGTAAAGTCTTATTATCTGGAAGACTTTGTTTATGTGACATTGGTAACATGCCTCTAACTTTTCTACCAAACATTAGTTCCGTAGGGGAGGGAATTACGTTACTAATTGGAGTATTTTTGAGCTCCAGTAAAGCGAGAAAAATATCTTTACCATCATATTCACACTTTCTTAATTGTTTGATAATTTCCATAAAACGTTCAGCTAAACCATTCGACTGAGGATATTTCGGGCTAGACGTTTTGTGTTCAAAATTCCATTTTGACGCAAAATCTCTAAAGTACATGTTTTGGAATTGTGGACCATTATCGGAATACACTATATAAGGTATTCCAAATTTCGCAAAAATAGATTTCAAGTGTAATATCACAGTTTTACTTGTGGTATTGTTTAGTTTAATTATCTCTACATATTTACTGAAATAATCTACCGCTAATAAGTATTCGGAATTTCCATAATGATATAAGTCTATTCCAATAACTTGCCAAGAACCTTGTGGAACGGCTCTATCTAAATATGTTTCTTTGGTATTAGCTCTCTTAAAACGTTGACGCGGTTCACAATTTTGTACAATGTCTGTAATTTCTTTAAACATACCAGCCCAAAAAAAAATTTCTCTAGCTCGAGTTTCACATTTTTCAATACTTAAATGATTGTAATGTATTTGACTAACAATAAGCATTTCTTGTCGCAGACTAGTTGGAACAACTATACGTGTATTCTTATATATCAGATCATCTATAACTGAAAGTTCATCTTTAAAAGAATCTTACATGATCCGGAATTTTATGTTTATCTACAGGCCATCCATGTTCAATGAGTTCCCTGAGAGTTTTTAGAGTAGAATCTGCTAGTGTTTTTTCACGAAATCGTTTATACTGAGTATCGCTAATATGTAGATTGTTCTTAATCATACAAACTTGAGCTTGTATTTCTTTACCTAAGAGTGGAGAATGATCAGTCATATATGATCTGGATAACGCATCTGCTAAGAGTAACTCTTTACCAGGCTTGTATTTTACAATTATGTCATACGGTTAAAGACTAAGTCTAATACGCTGTAATCTAGCCGGACATTTATGAAGAGGTTTCGCGAAAATTGCTTCTAATGGCTTATGATCACTTTCTATAGTTACTTGACGTCCAAAAATGTAGTGGTGAAAACGCTTACATGCAAAGGCTATTGTTAAAGCCTCTTTTTCTATTTGTGCTGTGACGTGACATTTGTCGCGTCCGCCGCCCAGGCGATAGCTCGGCCGAGGGGAAGGTCAGGGATGGCGCCTCATCTCGGGTCGAGGAAGGGCTACCCGCGTTAACTAACCTTTTTTGAGAAACATTCCGTAGGGATGACAGGTGGTGCCGGAGCGTGGGATCACGACCAGATGTAACGACGATAGTCGCGACGAGGGAGAAACGGGCGCTCGGAGGACGCACGACGGAGTGGTCGGCCGACGGGCGGGCCACCGGGACCTGCTGCTGGAAAAGCGCCGGGAATGCCTCGCACAGCGTAACACGGCCCCGCCGCTGCATGAACACGGGTGCGCCACCGCGACTGCAGCGCGGGTGGACGACCCACACACTCACCCGACGGCGCCCCAAGGGCCGAGCGGCGCCGCCACGGCCTGATCAACCGGGCGGAAAACCGCGAGAAGCCCGCGCGCAACCAGCAGCCAAGTCAAACGGGCCGCGGGAAAATGGCGGAAATCGTCAGCAACGTCGCGAACAGGGCGACACACACAACCAATCGGCGGGGCGGAAGAACCGCGAGCTTGAGGGCGCAAGTGCGGGGGTCCGGCGTGGTCCCGCCGAACCGACCGCTCCTCACTGTCGATCTAGCCGCGGACGAGGAGCCACCCCTGGAGGAGCGCCCCGACGCCGCCGAGCAGCAGCGAGCAGCCGAATTGTAAGATCTCCACTCCGGTGCTGCCTACTAATTGAGGGCTCAATCTCGGTCGCGACCCGGCGCTAGTAAATGCGTATATCGAGTAGATTGCCGTGTGAATCGGCCTGATTACGAGTCGTATTTAGATACCGGCTCCCGCCGTTGTGGATGCCGGGAAGATTATCGCGGCTGTTTGTCGGGATCGCGGGCACGTGGCCGGCCGAGATCGTAGCCAGAAACAGTAAAAGCCCTACTCGAAAGCTTGCGAATGATCGGCAGTCAATTCGCGTATATTGTCGTGCGTGTCTTGTGAATCGTGAACGGAGGTGTGCCGCGGGCGGCACGCTCCGGTGCATATTGTGTTTAGTGTTGCGTATTACGGTATATTGTCGCGTGTCGCGTACGGAAGTCCCGTGTGCGTGTCGGGAGGGACCGCGCCGGGCTCCTGTTTTGCGTATTTGGGTATCTTGTCGCGTTATTGTCGCGTTTCGCGTACGTAAGTCCCGTGTGCGTGTCGGGAGGGACCGCGCCGGGCGCCTTGGGGTGCATTGGGGTGCATCGCGAGCCTCGCGGATATCTTGCGCCGTGTGTGCGGGCAAATATCGTCGCGTCTGCTCAAAAGGGAATCTCGCGAGCGCGCCATTGTCTGGCGTTGCATATATTGTGTCGTGCGTGTGCGAGTCGTGTATGTCGAGCGTGTGAGGATTGTTACGTCGAGTGTATGAGAATCGTTTGCGTCGGGCGTGTAAGAATCGCCGAGCGTTCGGGATCCGGAGATTAAGACGTGGGCGGATTGGCGTTATCGCGGGGTCGCGCTTAGAATCAAGGTTGCGGGGCCCGCTTGAGAGCTTCGCCCGCAAAGGGAGCCTCGCGAGCGTGAACATCACGCACTTCGCGCGTGCCGTAACGGCCGATCCGAGTGCCGCGGTGGTACCGGCCATTTGAGCGAGAGCCGGCCTGGGTTTCCCGATACGATTTGTTCGTTTACTGAATGGAATATATCTTATTAATATTGTTTATCGTCGGGCTTTATTTTTGTGTGTGTTGCTTGCGTCACGCTCCTTCTCCACCTTCATCCCTTTCACGCGGAGCTACGCCCTGAGCTTGTGGCGAGATTAAGGATGAGAACGTTATCGAGACGTGGTGCGCGTCTATAATCGCACCTGGCGCCCAATCGAATGGTATCGCCCAAGACCTCAGATACGGGAATTACGGTAAGAGAAGTGACTTCGTTACCCCCTTGGAGCTATCGTCCGGTGGTCCGCGGATTAATTTGCAGCCGCGCCCCTTCGGCCAGCGAGACCGAGGGAAATCGGGTTGCAGTGCATAGTTTTTCTGTGTTTTGTTTAATAAACGCGAGGCATACTCTATAGGCATACTCTATAGGCAGATTATCTTGTAATATTACTGCTCCAAGTCCTGTTTGAGAAGCATCTATACTAATAGTGATGTCTTTGTTTATATCAAAATATTGTAGAACAGGGGTTGACGTTAACACATTTTTTAAATTCGTGAAACCCTTCTGGGCATTCCCATCCCAATTCCAAACTGAGTTTCTCTTTAAAAGATTTCTCAAACTAGTAGACTTATGTGATAGGTTCGGAATATACCGAGCAAGGTATGTTAGCATGCCTAAAAATGTTTCCAACTCTTTTACATTAGACGGTTATTTCATAGAAACAATGGCAGCAACTTTCTCTGGGTCTGGTTGTATTCCTTTTTGTGAGAAAACATGTCCCATATACTTAACTTCTTCTAACCCAATTTTACATTTGTTAAAATTAAATTTTACTTCACGTTGTCGCGCTCTATCTAATACTATTTTTAATCTATTATCATGCTCAGCCTTATTCTCGCCAAAAACTATCATCTAAATATATTTCTACACCTTCTATATCTGCAAATATTTCTTGAAAACAGCGATGGAAGATTTCTGGAGCCGACGTAATTCCATATGGAAGACGTAAAAATTTGTATCTACCAAAAGGAGTGTTAAATGTAGTGAGTTTTGAACTCTCTCCTGACAATTTAATTTGCCAAAATGCTTTATCAGCATCTAATGTACTGAATATCTTTGCTCCATTTATTTTAAAACATAATTCTTTAAAAGTCGGTATATAATAATGTTCCCTCTGTATGGCTTGATTTAGATAATGTAGATCTAGACAGACACGTAGACTATTATCCTTTTTAGATACCATAACAAGTGCATTAACCCAGTCCGTAGGTTCATGAACTTTTTCTATTATTTGAGCAGTTTCCATCTTATTTAACTCATCTTTTAACTTATCTCTAAGTTTAAAGGGAACTCTTCTACAGGGCTCGATGTGACTAACACTATTTAGCTTGAGCTTTATATCATATTCGAAATTCGATATAAGACTTGATCCTCGTGTGGAGTTTTTTAATATATCGCTCTCTATGTGCGACTGCTTATTTTGTGTTATCGTATCAATCTTCTTTAACAAGTTTAATTTTATAAAAGTGGGCAGACCCAAAGCCGCTGCGCTGGTGCCATTTCCTCTACTATCTGAAATTCGATTATATTAGTTAGTCCTTTTGTAGTTTTACATGTAATATTGCATTTACCTATAACTTTAATTGGATTGCACCATAAGAAGTTATTTTCGCTTGTGACTTCAATATTTTGCTTTTAGGAAGCATTAATTTATTATATATATGTATTGGAAGTACATTGCATTGAGCTCCTGTATCTAATTTTACAATTAATGTTTTATCATTATCTATAAAAAGTTTCTCTGTCCAATCGGAATTAGTATTATTATATATAGACTCTATTATAAAATTTTCATCAGTGTCGCTTTGTTCTAAGCAATCTACTTTTTTAGTGTTATCACTACTACGACAGACTTTTGCAAAATGATTTAACTTCTTACAACTGGCGCATGTTTTACCAAACGCTGGGCACTGGTATGGAGGATGTCTATTCCCACATTTCCTGCGAGGCTTCTTGTTTCTCGGTGAATTGACGTTTTCTTTCTGCGTCTGCGGTGCGAACTTCGATGCTTGGCCAGTATGCGACTGTCTTCTATCAGGTTTTTTGTTGTGTCGCTGCTGCTTACTCGTACCTGGTTGTGCCTGCTTTTGGGTAGCGACTGCGTGTATTTTGGCTTCCGCCGCTAAAGTTTTTAACTGTTGTTGTGCTAATTCTGAGGCTTTACAAATTTTGACACATTTCTCCAAGTCAAGATCATCTTCTCTGAGTAATCTATTTTTTAGGTTAGAATCCAGTATGCCGCTAATAATTCTGTCTCTAATTAGACTATCTCTCAATGTACTAAAGCCACAGGGTGCACTGAGTTTTTTTAGATTCGTTAGGAAAATATCAAATGACTCACCTGGTTGTTGAGTCCTAGCGAAGAATATATGACGATCCACGCTTTCATTGGCTTTCGGTGTACAATATCGATCAAACGCTTGTGCTCGGGGGGGCGGTAGAGCCTTACCCGGATTTGCGAAAGAGCGAACTCGAAGGACCAGGGGAGGTGTGTAAAGACTCCCCAAAGCAAGATATTTAAGCGAAATGCGACTCACCGTTCGTTGTGCCGTCGTCAAGCAAGGCAAATAGGCAACAAGCAAGGCACACAGAGAAAGCCGGCGATCGCACTAGCAGGCAGCTAAATCAATCTATCGGGCTCCGAATTGTAAAGGCGAGAGTGCTCCGAGACGTCGAGAAGTTGAGACGGTTCGACGATGAGTGTCTCGTGCTCGCGGCGCTGGAAAAGTGTCGCGAGCGAGTACTTGTTTTTCAGGCGGGTGCCCTCGTGGGGTGAGCGAGGGCAGCACCGATTGGTGAGTCGCGCAAATATCGATTCCGCGTCGATCGCGATCCGCCGATGTTTCGCGCGAGTCACCGAAATACTTAAATACTAGGTATGCGAAAGACTACTATGTACAACGAATGCGAACGGGACTAAACTAACGATTATAATACATGCATCTATATACAGTTTGGTAAGCGCCAAACATACCGCCCACCAAAATACAACGAGTTGTATTTTCCTAGCGATCTGTATCGGTCGCCTGTGGAACCGGGCCCATCGGCAAGGGGCACAGCTTTACTAGGGGACGCGTGATCGAGCCGTCCGCCACCCGCACCGTGGCGACACGCGAGACGCCGTCGCTGCCCGGATGCAGCGCCTCCACTCGTCCCCGCCTCCAACGCAGAGGAGGCATGTTGGCGTCTTTGAGGAGGACCAACGAACCGATACCGAGCGGGTTGACGGAAGTCCGCCATTTGGGACGCTGTTGCAGCGTATGGAGATACTCCTGATCCCAGCGCTTCCAGAAATCCTGGTGCATTCGTTGGACGAGTTGCCATTCACTCAGACGATTCACCGGCAACGGGGTTACGTCGTGAGTGGGAACAAAGACGAGCGGTTCCATCGTGAGAAAGTGACCCGGAGATAGGACTTCGAGGTCCGAAGGATCGGTACTCATCGGGCAGAGGGGCCTGGAATTCAATACGGCCTCGATCTGCGCGAGGACCGTTGTGAATTCCTCTATTGAGAGGAGTTGATCACCCACGGTCTGTCGTAGGTGGGTTTTAAAAGACCTAACTCCCGACTCCCAGAGGCCCCCGAAGTGGGGCGCGGAGGGAGGATTAAAGGACCACTTGATCTTCTCTCGCTCCGCTGCGAGGTTCATGTGGCTCTCTAGCTCCCGCGCGGCTCCTACAAATTTCGTGCCGCAGTCGCTATAGAGAAGCGAGCAGCGTCCGCGTCGGGCCACGAAGCGTCGCAGCGCAGCGAGGAAGGAGTCCGTGGACAGCGAGAAGGCGACTTCCAGGTGCACCGCCTTAACCGTAAAGCAGACGAAGAGGCACGCGTACACCTTGAAGGAGAAGACTCCCCGAGCTCGAGGCGTAACTATGTTGAACGGTCCCGCGAAATCAACGCCGCTGAACGAAAATGGCTTGGCCTGTCGGACCCTATCGGCCGGTAGATCCGCCATGAGAGGCTGGGAAGCGTGTGGATTTGCGCGGAACCATCGATAACATCTCGAGAGTACGCGTTGGATAGCGCGGTGCACCCCGAGGATCCAATAATGCTGCGTGAGCAAGTATTGCAGCGTGCGCCGACCCGGGTGCAGATTAGTGCGGTGCACATGTTCGATAGCGAGATCCGTGAGCCTATGTTTATTGGGCAGTAGGGCAGGATGTTTGTTCTCGAAAGGCATTCCGGATTTAGCGAGCCTGCCGCCCACCCTGAGAATACCCGTAAGATCAAAGAAGGGAGCGAGCTTGAGAAGAGGCTTGGGGATCCTTCTCCCGCTTCGAAGCCGATCGATCTCATCGCGAAAAGTATCCGCTTGTACAATCTTTACAACTACTAGTAATGCGGAATGCAGTTTGAGCTGATCTATGGCCAAAGTCGTGAGAGCCGATTTGGCACGGAAGTGATTTACAAACCTAAGAATGTACGCTATAATTCGACAAATTTTCTCTATTGAAGAGAATCTCTCTAACAATGAGTGTACCGCGTTAGGCGGATCGAGCGCTACGAGCGATACGATTTTCTCCTCCTTGGTCGGAGGGGTTTCAGAACTGTGGGAAGGTTCAACTCGGGGCTCGAAGCGCACGAGCCACTCAGGGCTCGCCCACCACATCGAACTGGCCTCCAGATCGCGGGGATAAAGTCCTCGGGAGCAATGATCCGCCGGATTAGACTCCGTATCGACGTGGCCCCAAGCCGAGACCGGCACGTTGTCCTGGATGAGGGCAACGCGATTTCGAACAAATGTCTTCCACCGCTGTGGGGCTGAGCGGATCCAGGCCCGGACGACCTCGGAATCCGTCCAAGCATACTCGTCGTCGATGTCAATGTGTCCGCGGAGGATTCGCCGACCGTATGCGATCAACCCGGACAAGAGCAGAGCTGCGCAGAGCTCCAGGCGGGGAATGGTGAGAGGCCGAAGCGGGGCGACCTTAGACTTGGCGCACAGTAAACAGACCACGACGCCGTCGCGCGTAACGACTCGCAAATAAATCACGGCTCCGTACCCCAGCTCGCTGGCATCGCAGAATTCGTGGAGCTCACAACGAACTACATGGCCCGAGTTAATCGCGCGAGGAACGCAAAGGGAGGACAACGCGTCGATCTCCGTCTGGAAACGGTTCCAACTGCAACGAATGTCCATCGGCGGCTCGTCATCCCAGTCTAGCTTAAGCGTCCACAGACGTTGAATTAAACATTTCGCGGTAAAGGTGAGTGGGGCCAGAAAGCCCAAGGGGTTAAAGATGCGCGCCACTTCCGATAATATAGTGCGTTTGGTGCACTCACGATCCAAAGCGTTGACCTGAAACCCGAAACTGTCGGATTGCGAGTGCCACCGAAGGCCCAATATCTTCTGAGATTGATCCTCGCTTGACTCGAAATCTAACATTGATTGGCTACATAACTACGGGTCAAGGCCTTCTAGCGCGGCAGGATGGCTGCTCGCCCACTTTCTAAGCTCGAAGCCGGCGCTTCGGAGGAGCGATAGTAATTGGTCGCGGAGTGCGCGAGCCTGTTCCACCGTACTAACGCTAGTCACGACGTCATCCATTCATACAGCGCCTCGAGGAAGGCTGCGAACGCTAGAGGATATTTCTCGCGGTATTGATGAGCTAACTGGAGCAAACAATAGATCGCCAAGAACAGGGAGGTGGTGAAGCCAAACGTAACGGTCTTGAGGAGATAGTCGAGGATAGGGTCCGACTCCGAGAAGCGCCAGACGATACGTTGGTAGTCGCATTGTTCCGGGTTTATCCAAATCTGGCGAAACATCTGCTTCACGTCCGCGGTTAGAGCGATCGCTTCGGCGCGGAACCTAAGCAGGATGGCGAGCAGGTCTTGCTGCAGCTTCGGACCGCTGAGCAAGGTGTCGTTGATCGACAGACCGTTGGGGTAGCGCGAGGACGCGTTGAACACTACCCGCAGCTTAGTGGTAGTACTATCTAGTTTATATACACCGTGGTGCGGTAAATAATAAATGTGGCCATCCAACGGGAATGGATTACGCATTACCTCCATGTGTACGCTATCGAGATAGTCTTGCATAAAACTATTGTAACTAGCTCTAAAATCCGGATTAGATTTAAATCGACGTTCAAGTGCGCGGAGACGACTAACCGCTATAGAGCGCGAGCCGACGAATGTAGGAGGATCCGACGCAAACGGGTACGAAACCACGAAACGACCCAAGTGGTCACGATACGTGGTCTGGGCGAAGATCTCCTTGCAGCGCCGATCCTCGTCCGAACAAGAAGTGTCTTCCGGCACCTCCTCTAATTGCCAAAAACGACCCACTGATGTCTCGATCAATTCGAGCGTAGTCGCGAACGAAAGCAGGGGCGCTGCTTGTACTGACGGGGATACCACGCCCGTCAAGACCCATCCGAAGACTGAGTTGAAGGCGTCGGGTTCTTCCCTGCCCCCTTTACGACGGCCATCCCTTAGTATCGACATAAACGAGTCCGCCCCCAAGAGAATGTCAATACTGCCGGGCACATAATACTCGGGATCTGTGAGCGGCAATCCCTTCAAGTGTTTCCACGATTGGACTTCCACCTTGTCGTTAGGCAGCGGCGAGGTTATGCGCGGGAGGACCGTAGCCTCTATCGAGAAACGAGTGTCGTCGCGACCGCGCGCGCGGATCACGAGAGGGGTGATGCCCCTCGTCGTGGTCGCCCTAGCCTCGTTTATCGCCAACACGGTTGCACTGTGCTGGGTGCGACGAAAGCCGCTCCTCCAAAGGCAGCCCTTGGTAATGAAATTGGCCTGGCTCGCGCTGTCCAACAACATGCGTACCGGAAGCGCATTGCCACGCGCGTCTATCGCCTCGGTTCGCACGGTGGACAGTAGGATGATTCTATTGGCTAGGCTAGTCATTGTCACGATCGGCTCATCCTCCGATTGAGGAACGTTTCCGGTGTCCTGCTCGGCAGGAGTCGCGTTAATGGATTCGGTCTTAGGAGGAGGATTGGAGCTCTGCTGGTAATGCAGAAGCGTATGGTGCTTTGTTCCGCAAGACCGACACATTCATGCGGAAGGACAATTTTTCATGCCATGTCCTGAGCGCAGGCAATTGAGGCACAATTTTAAATCGCGAGATTTAGCTTGTCTCTCTCTCGGCGAAAGTTTCAAAAACTGCGAGCATTTCGTTACGTAGTGCTGTTCTTTACAAACGGGGCAGTTGGCCGTGTTAGTCACGAACGACGAGACCGGCGCGGACTTGGCTTTGGTGGACGGGCCCGCGACGGCTTCAAGAACCTGACAATGTTTTGCTAGAAATTTCGTGAGTTGAGTATATCGCGGTATCTCCTCAGCCCTGTGAGCAGACTCGAATTTTTCCCGAAGAGAACGAAAAAGTTTGTCTAACAAAAACTTCAGTAAGATAAAGTCCCAGGAATCGGTAGGGAACTTCATCAATGCGAGCGCGCGCGTGTTCTCGGTAAACGTATCTAATAAGTAGTGAAGAGCCTCGGCCGACTCTGCCTTCAATGGCTTTGCCTCGATTATCGAATTCAGGTGATGGTCCGCTAACTTTCTCTTATTCCGGTATCGATCTACCAGCAAGTCGTAAGCTATCGGATAATACTCCGCGGAAAACGGCAAGTTTTTTACCACGTTGAGTGGTTCCCCCTTGAGCGAGGCCAGCAGGTACTGGTACTTCTCTATCGCGGAGATCTGCTGGTCGTGTATCGACGCGTTGAACAACGCGATGAAGGAAGGCCACAACGTGAGGTCACCGGAGAACTGCGGTAGCGGGATCTTAGGCAACTTGACCACCAAGGCCTGGCCCGAGGGTCGGCGCGCCTCCGAGTGGCGCGCCCGTTTCATGGTGATAGCGACCTTTTACTGCGTAATGCATTTTGTCGAAACTGGCTCGGATCTCGTCTTCGGCATCGAAGTCCGCCGCTTCTTGGATGACCTTCAGGTGGGTGTTCTCAAAGTCGTCCGCGATTCTCGCTACGCTCGAGTAGCGAGCGAGGAAGGTCGCTCGGATTGCCGCGTCGGTCGCGGCCTGCAGGAAAAGGTCGTGTATCTCTCGCATCCGCCTAATGCATACTTCGCGACGAGCATGTGCGTTCTTAGACATGATGTAACAAAGGGGTCGTCCACCACAATCAGACGAAGCTAAGAGCAGCGGAAGGACAGCGAATAGGTAACCTGAGGCGATGGCAACTCGAAGCAACAATATCGAAACACGGCGGAAACAAACAAGAATGTCCGCTCGCCAAGGTGAGGGATAGCGGACAGCTCCGTTCGATCCTCGCGCAAAGTCACGAGGGAAAATTCTCGATAAAAACATTCCTCGATTTCAACGTGGAGAATAATACTAGTCGCCTGATTAGCTCGATAAACAAAGATGCTATCCGACTCGCGGTCGTCGGGACACGCGTCGCAGAAGCTCGAAAGGCAATACCCAATATTCTCGATCGACGACAATAATATTCTCGATCGATGGTACTTTCGCACGGATCCCGACTGTCGGGATAATATAAGTGTTGGGTCGGGCTGTACGCAACCTCGCAACGACGAAAACACGAGCGATGCCCGAGACTATACGGAAAAACAGTGTGCACGTGACCGGCCCGTGATCGAAGGCCACGGCCGTCGATTATGATGCGAAAGTATCGCTGGCCCGAAAATATTCGAATATTCGACCGAATATTTCGGTTAGCTAACCAATCAGCGTTCAGAATTTTGCCGTGACGAACGTTTTGAATGTTTTGAGTCGTACGTATATGAAAGGTTATACTTTAGGGGTCGCAAAGCTCAGGATCGCATTACTCGCAACGATTATTGCCACGGAGACAGGCGTGCACGCGAAAATTTCCCATCTTGGAGAACTGCTGCAGGTACTGATTGCATTTGTACGTTCGCATCGACGCGGTCACCAGGCGTTTCTCTCGTACCTTAACCTTCCACATTCGAAAACAACTTTTCGATCATCGGAGCCTTTGCTGATTGTGACGTTGTCACTCGAATCGGAGTACGGTCCCACAATTTCTCATTTTGCACGACTTTTCTGGTGTAGAGCCTACCCTCGCTATCCACACATTCCTCCGTGCGCAACGTATTCATCGTCTGCCGCTGCCGTGCATTCGCCACATTTTCCGAGCCTTCGGACAACACGGATACCGGACTTGTCGTCGCCAGATTATTCAACTGCTCCGCCATCTCTAGTAAAACCTCCTGGCCATCGTGGAACTGCTTGATATGCTCCAGGACGAAGTTGAAGCTCATTTCGCAAGTGGTGCAACTATATACAGCGTCAGACTTGAGAGATATAGATCATTTTAATTATACGACTAACTTGGGAAGAGAAGAAGAACAATTCGACGCATCGGATGAATATTATGACAACGTTAACGAAAATTGCAACATTAACGATAATTGCAAATATGGTGACGAACTGTTAATTGATCTTGTACGATCTCGTCCTTATCTGTACGACAAAACTCAAAGAGAATACAAGGACACGAGATTGAAAGAAAATGCATGGAGAGAGATGGCTAGCATTATGAATATGACAGGTAAGTTAATTATGATTTAAAATATTTGTTTATTAATGTTCTTTATTTTACAATTTATTGAATGTAAGTTGTTTACTAAACATATTTAACCATGCTTTATGCATGTATGAAACCACCTATCACTCTCTCCATGCATTTTCTTTCAGGTGGTTAAATAATAACATCTATTTATATTTTCAGTATCAGATTGTCAAACACGATGGACACGTCTCCGTCAACGTTTTAGCAAAGAACGAACGTTGCACGAACAAGAAACCAGGAGTGGTGCTGGAAAGCCTACACGGCCAAAGTGGTTTCTCTTTGAGAACCTTAACTTTTTAGAAAAGCATATGGTCCATAGAAAGTTAGTATACTTTTGTTACAATTATTATGGATATTTATGGTACTGTGTAAACATTTTTGTCAGAACTTTTCAACATTTTAGAAGTATTACGAATATGAGTTTTTCTCAGCCATCAATCTTGAAGATGCATCAAGCAAAAAGAATAAATCAAGACTTCAGGGTACAAGAAGCAATCTATATTCTTTCTAAAATAACATCATGTATTCTGCTTGAACAACATATTTTCAAAACTTATTTTATTTGTTACAGAAAATGACTTCACCAAAGGTGACCAACCAGAGATCGCGCTCTCAGAATAATTCCACGAACAACGTATCTGCATTGGAACGAGAAGTATAGTATACTGGAATAATAATAACATATGTAAAAAATAAAATGCTAAAACAAAATACATACTACATGTAATAAAAAATAATTAACTGCACTTGTAGTCATGGACGCCTTCGCCGTTGCAACAACAGGCGCAGCTATCGAGTCCAACGATTAAGCAAGTCGATAACTTGATACTCATTCTGATAGATATTCCTGACATGCCTGTACCAGTGAGTAATTTTATAATAATATTAACATTATCAACTATTTATAGGTTTTTTGAGTATGAATTACGAATTGAGATAATTGATTCCTTTACACGTGTAATAAAATGTAATTAACTGTACTTGTAACTTGTAACCATGGACGCCTTCGCCGTTGCAGCAACAGCCGCAGCTATCGAGTCCAACGATTAAGCAAGCCGATGATAATTTGATACTCGCTTCGACAGATATTTCTGACACGCAACCTGCACCAGTGAGTAATTTTAATATTAAAATGATCAACTATTTGTAGGTAGGTTTTTTGAGAACCACAAATTAAGATAATTGATTCCTTTACGGTTTTGTTGTAACGTTGTTTATTTTTTGGCCAATGTTTTGACAAACATATTGTAACAACTTATTTCTCCTAAGTAATCTTTGAGGAGAATGTAAAAGATTGGTCAAAATGTTGGGTAAGAAAGAAGTAATGTTAGAACAACCGTAATAGTTAATTTCATTATTTAGAACAATAGATTGAATATTAATAGTAAATTAGAAATATGTGTGTATATCGAGTGTCTTTATTGTTGTAATTGTAAGTAATTTAATTAAGGATTAAAAACAGATCACTTATGAAAATGTGAATTTATTTTTTAATTACCTGCAGGTATTACCTCCTCCGTCCGAGACACCTCCACCGTCACAGCAATCAATTGCTTCAACACAACGATCAAATGCTTCAGAGCGATCAACTGTTTTATCACCACAGCGATCAATTATTTCGTCATCAGAACCAGAGAGAAGCCTGAGAGAGGCCACGGGCGCGATTTCGCTGTAACTTTATTTTGAAGCGCCTCTATGTCCACAAAATGTGGACATTGAACTACGTGGCCAATGTCTATAAATATGTAGGTAATGTCCACGATTTTGTGGTGCTCTTCCGTGCTATGTCTACGACCTCGTGGTAACATATCCTCGAGGATCCTCGAGGATCAACGATTAAATAGAATAGATACGGCCAGTTTCACCGTCTTTCGATTCACGAGGCGAATAGACACGATTAGGAATAAGAATAGGAATAGGAATAGGAATAAGAATAGGAATTGTAAAAAATATTTTACATATATATTACATCTATATTACTTTTTATTTTTTAATTATAAAAAATGACATTAATGCCCCTACCCTTACTTCTACCTCTGCCTCTACCTCTGACCCCACCCCTACCTCTTCCCCTGGCTGTTCCTCTTCTTCTTCCTCTTCCTCTTCCAAGTGTAGCCGCAAGGGCCGCATGTATAATGTTTTGTAAATCTCGTGTCTGAAACAGAAAATTTAAAAAACATGTTAATACATGCAAAATAAAGAAGTAATAATAACTAATTAATTATAAAAATAATTATAACAATAATCATGATTATTGTTATAATTATTTTTATAATTAATTAATCATGATTATTGTTATAATTATTTTTATAATTAATTAGTTATTATTACTTCTTTATTTTGCATGTATTAACATGTTTTTTAAATTTTCTGTTTCAGACACGAGATTTACAAAACATTATACATGCGGCCCTTGCGGCTACACTTGGAAGAGGAAGAGGAAGAGGAACAGCCAGGCGAAGAGGTAGGGGTGGGGTCAGAGGTAGAGGCAGAGGTAGAGGTAGGGGTAGGGGCATTAATGTCATTTTTTATAATTAAAAAATAAAAAGTAATATAGATGTAATATATATGTAAAATATTTTTTACAATTCCTATTCTTATTTTTATTCCTATTCCTATTCTTATTCCTAATCGTGTCTATTCGCCTCGTGAATCGAAAGACGGTGAAACTGGCCGTATCTATTCTATTTAATCGTTGATCCTCGAGGATCCTCGAGGATATGTTACCACGAGGTCGTAGACATAGCACGGAAGAGCACCACAAAATCGTGGACATTACCTACATATTTATAGACATTGGCCACGTAGTTCAATGTCCACATTTTGTGGACATAGAGGCGCTTCAAAATAAAGTTACAGCGAAATCGCGCCCGTGGCCTCTCTCAGGCTTCTCTCTGTCAGAACAATCAGCTGCTTCATCACCACAGCGGTCAACTACTTTCTCCTTGCCCCGATCGACTGCTTTTTTTCAGCAATCGATGCCCTCAGATTCAGATTCTGAAATATTGAGTCCTCCGTCTACTTGTTTTATGGGAAACCAAAAACCAGTAAAAAGACAAAAGATCGACCTGGTAGAAAATGCATTCTCTCAAATTAATACTACTTTAAGTACGATGGCATTGCGGGTATATTCCAAAAAGAATCCGACACCGGACGAAGACGATTCTGATGTCCTTATTGGGAAGCTGGTCACCGCAGAATTAAAAAAGACTCTTGAACCAAAGAAAAGTATTTTGAAAAAAAAATTTATGGAAATTTTGTATTGTTGACAACTTGAACTTTAATAAATACTATAATAGATGTTTTATGGTAATTCTCAAGGTCATTTATTTATTAAAATATAAAAATTAATACATATTATTATTATTATTACTTCTATACCATTTCACAGTATAATGTTAAAGCAGAATAGCGCGTGCATAAAACATGTCAGTTTTAAAAAATTATATATACAAAAACGGCAGAATTTTTCAACTTGCATCACGATGTAGTCCTTGATGTATATATTCGTACTGCCACGGAACTTCGCCAGCAGCTGTCATAAAATATGACGAGAGAGTATCCCGCATCGAATAAGCCTCTCTCGTAGTTCTATGTGCTCTACATCTTCCGATGGATCTTAAATGATCATTTCCTGGTAATTCTCGCCATTCTCCTTTAATTATTTGCCCATCAATTTCTCTATCAGCGAATTGAGGGGGGCAATATCTTTGCTGCTGTGGTGCTGTCTCGTCGTTTTTTGTTTTTATAAAATTGTGCAAACACATTGCTGCTAGCACAAATTTGTCGACGACTTCTGGCCCAGCGCAAATTGGCCTCCGAAGTATCCTCCATCTGGCTGCAAGGATACCAAATGTATTTTCAATTGTTCTCCTAGCTCGTGAGAGTCGATAGTTAAAAATTCTTTTTTGGTCATTTAAAGCCCTGCCCGGATAAGGTCGCATGACGTTTATCGGCATTTGGAAGGCTTCGTCGCCAACAAAATAGCAAGGCGTTTCCTTATTGCTTCCTGGTAGACGAGCTGTTCCTTTTGGCAAGTTGAGTGTACCTCCATATAAAGCTTTTCCGAAGGCTGATCTTGACAGAATTCCTCCATCAGAATCGCTGCCATACGCGCCAATATCGAACAACGTAAATCGATATCTAGCATCACAAACAGCCATCAGCACGATGCTAAATGTCTTCTTATAATTGAAATAGACAGATCCAGAGTTCGGAGGTGCCTGAATGATAATGTGTTTACCATCAATCGCTCCGACACAATTTGGCAAATTCCACAAAGCTAAAAAATCTGCGCAGATCTTTTTCCATTGTTCTTCTGTTGGAGGTTTTATGCAGATTGGCATTAAAACATTTGCTATAACGGAGCATGTTTCTTTAACGATGATATGAGCTGTGGACTCTCCTACTCTATAGGCTAGAGCTACAGATAACATTTGATCTCCTGTTGCCAAATATCTGTAACAAAATTAATATTTTAATAATGCATTTATTTATTAATTTAAAAAATAATATTAAATTTTTTTACTTTACTCTAATTTTATGGGCTGTAGCTTTTTTTGCAAAATTTCCTTATCTAGTTATATGTACAAAGAAGGGGGATTATATTAATTATTAAAAATGCAATTAATAAATAAAAAGTAGTATACCATTTGAAGTAAATATGATTTAACAAAAGAAGTATTTATTTCAACAACCTTTTGGCAAAAGAAATTAAAAATAAACGTTACGACGTTTCGATCCTTGGAGTTTGAATCTTTCTCAAGAGATCTATAAACAATATGATTTACTTCAATAACAAATTTACCTCAATGTTATTGCGAGACGCTGTTCTGGACATATCGATGGTCTTATACTCCTTTTTTGCAAGTGTGGGCCCACTAGCTGGAGCAGTTCATAAAATGTAGGCACATCCATTCTCGTATACCGGAAAAAGAGATCCGGGTCTTCTTTCAGTTCTGAAAATAGAGTTGCAAAGTCGCCATACGCCGCTCGTCCTCTATTTATGGGACGTACCCACCATCGGCGGTTTTTCCAACGTTTGCTTTTTTCGGCCTTCCACGCGGTGTACAATGCTGCCACAGCTATTTGCATTGTACAGATAAATAACAATAACTCTTCATCTTCCATCGTAAGTTAACCTGAAACAGATATTCGTTAAAATATAACACATAGGACAATGTATATACATAAGTATATACATATGTATATAAATAAATACGTTTCAGAAGTACTTACCAAGTAATATTTAACTTAAAAAAGTATATACTCCAAAATCTGTTGCAGAATTGTACAGTCGATGTTGAATTTAACCGCTTTGACAATTACAGGTTATGTGCTACGTTCATATCTGAATCAGATGGTAGGAAGGCTACACGATTTCTGATTGGTTCTGCGCTTTTATTCCTATCGCACCATTGTGCATTGGATGGCGATAATTTCTATCGCTATTGCTATCGCTGTCGCTATCGCTATCGCTATTGCCTATTGTGCAAGGGGCTTTAGTATAAGACGTTGGCGATTTAGAGGCGGAGAAGGAGACAAAGATAATACTTTTTTCTTAGAGATAATTTTTTTAGTAAATTTCCATAAAGTATAAATTGCAATTTGAATTGCAGTTTCACGTATAAACATAAGTTTAGAAATAATCAGAATCATACAGATAAATACAAGAAATCATCAATTGTTAAAGACATAAATGTGAAATAATTCAAGCATAATCCATTTTGTGAATACTTTCCTCATCATAATATCTGAAATTTGGTTTGCATTCAATCTTTCCAAGATTTTCAGTAATTCAATAGTTTGAATGATATATGGACTTAATATTAAACGAAGAATGCAGAAATCTTTACAATTGTCTCTTAGTTTCTTTTCACAAAATAGATGATGTTATTCAAAACATAATAAATTAAAACATACCTATCTCAAATCATCAATAAAATAAACATATAAATGTGGTAAATGATTACATAGAATAATTAGCTTAATTCAAATATATATGTATGGCAATGATTGTTATAAAATACCAACTCATTGAGTTGATACTCAATTAAGAGAGAGTGAAGTCCTTTGATATATGAAAAATAGGATTTTTTTGTAAGAATTCAATTAGAAACCTTCTTTTAGAGAATCGTATAATTATTCCATGTAATTTCACTTAAACAAATATAATTCATAAATCATATTATAGAGCAGATGAGTATATATCAGTATTATACTCATGAAACGTGTAGTTCGAACGTAAGTTTAAAAGTAGTTTTCATTCGTTTTCATAAGCATTCGTCATAAGTAATTATTAGAAATCAAATGAGAATTCTTGAACATGAATATATATAGGCACGTAGAAAAGTGCGTAATCGATCGTACTTATGAAAGGATTTTAAGAAGAATTCTTTACTTAAATCTATGCTGCACGCAATACATATCTGGAAATCTAACGCAAGAATTGATATCATGAAATGTTGTTATATACAATGGAAATTATGACTTGTTAGTGACTAGTATGACGATGCGAAAGTTAATGAATTAATAAACTTTACTTTATATATATACTATGGTTGCAACCGTTTCGTTTATAGACGTCTTTGTCCCAAAATGGACGACACAAATCAAATACTGGATATCTCCATGGCCGTACATAGACCAGAGCGTAATAAGAGCTCGAGATTTCCTGCAACCAAAGATCCGATGTATAATCGAATGTCTGTTTATACAACCATCCGCAATCTTAGGTCAGACGAGTTTGACCGATGATCAATGGATTAACAGGGAAATCGTCGAGTTACCTTTATGTCGAGATTCTCCTTACGCTGGAATTCGTCTCTCCAATCGTATGAGATAGCCTTATCATCCAATATTCTTAAGTTGAGGACACAGGGCGGTTGCCCTGCCTCATATTCTCGGTTGAGGACACAGGGCGGTTGCCCTGCCTCGTGTACGTGAGATCGTTCTCTCCCGTAATGGCCGCCGTGATACGTCGAGTCCTTGCTTTCAGGGCGTGACATGAGATAATGGCCGTCGTTGCCTTCCTCCAATTTTCTCTCTCTCCTCGTCGTGGAGAAAGAATGATACAAAGCAGATCGCGAGTCTGGTATACAACAGATCGCGTCTCGAATGCTTCTTACGTTCGTACCGACAAATCGCTATTTTAGATAATTCGGACTGCAGAAAACACAATATGTGACTCAAAACGATATTGATGCAACGACTGAATATTCTCGAATACCCGGGTTGCTGGGCCGTACGCGCGCTCTCGAGCTTCCCCACCTTTTTCCTCATCACGTGATACATGCGTGACGCGGGAAGCGGTGCGCAGGGCTACCAGCTCGAGCGCTCTCACTATGAAACTAAAGCAGGCAAGACCTGCCCTGTCGTGGTGAGTTCATGGAACCTTTAGTAACTAACGTTATACGCTAGATGACTGTAGCGCTCTATCTTTCTTACGGAAATGCCGGTGCATTTCAAACATCGGTCGAAACCTGAAACATAAAAAAGATTAATTAAAGACATTAATAATAAAGTTCCTAATTACTTACCTGATTATATACTTACCTTGCATGACAGATGTCATATTTTTGATATTCATTTTATCTTGACATACATTTTATATAGTTAATCGTATAACTCTTCCAAACGAGTTTTTTAATACTTGCGTGATACATATATATAAATATATAATATTAAGAAGTTATATTAATAATAATAATATGCGTTGCTAGTGTTAGATACATATAAAGATAAGATTATTAGAATAAGCGTAGCGTACCTTTTGAACGTGCCAAAAAAGCATGAATTTTTTATTTTGTTTTTATTTTAAAGAATCCTGTCATTTTAAGTTGTCAAAAGACCGTTTATAGCAAGGACCGAAGTTATGCTAAAATTTCAATATTTTGAATTAGATTCATTAGCAGTGAGTCGAGGCGAGTCTAAATGTACCTTTATTTGGGTAACTTAACTGCCGGATGAGATTTTCACTCAATCAGCTGATTTCATGAAAGTATGATAATTTTTCAATTTTAACGGTGGATTAAGTTTACTTGTGATCTCCTGAAAAAATCTCTCTCTCTCTCTCTCTCTCTCTCTCGATTTTGAACCAATAATTAAGACTTTGACACTTTTAAGTGAACTTTTGTATTTAGGACAGAAATGAATAAAGAATAGTATGGATGGATTCGTAGTGACCCAGAGAACACGCCTATATGGTTGTTTCAAAAGAAATAGCCATATTTCAACTTTTCACCACTTTAAGTGAACTTTGTTGTTTACAGTCCGAATTTGATAAAATTAGTCTCAATCGTTTTTAGTCCTAAATAGACTGCCTATAGCGTCGAAACATTATTTTTCTCATTATAACGAGATTTCACCTGTTCAGGTGAACTTCGCCATTTATGGTGCGATTGCATTAAGAATAGGCTTAAATGTTTTGTTTTGCTCTAGAGAGACTGCCCATATAGTTTATTTAACGAAGTTTGCAATATTACAAGTTTTTACCACTTTGGGTGAACTTTGCCATTTGTGGTGCGATTGAATCGTAATTAGTCTGAAAATGTTTCTACCCAGACACCCAGAAGCGAGCCACATAGTTTAATTTTTATATTTTTCATTATTTAAGAATTTTGCGAAATTTTGCAAAAATTGAGAATAAGCCTCATTGTAATAAATAAGGATATGTACGTGTTGTAGGGACGTATGGAGTAAGAGTATATAGTCCTTTTCTCAATTTTCGCAATATTTCACGAATTGACCATTTTGGGTCAAAAGTTTAAATAATCAATTTTTTAAGATGCAAACGCGATATATTTATTTAAGGAAACGGTCTAAAGACACCTATAGCGAGAAAACGCGAATTTTCTTAAAGTTACGAAAGTTGATCATTTTGAACAAAATTGTTAATTTATTGAATAATTAATGATTATTACGATAGATTTGAGTTCAGTGGGATGTAAAGAGCTCAAATATATAGTTTATATTTAATTCGAGCCATTATTTCAAATTAATTTTGGGGAACTTTCGTATTTTGCATAAATATTAACTTTTAACGTTATAATTAGTTTATTTATCGTAAGAGAAATCCAACAAACCCTCATTTATTCAAATCGAAGCATTTTTACAAATTTTTATAAATTTTACGAAATTGTTAATTAATTATCAATAAATATGCGTATGCGTATATGATTGCATGGATGACATTGTATTAAAGTAAGAAAAATGTTCCTGAAGTCAGAATTGCATAATTATACGCGTACAAAGATTTCGTTGTCATAGGTCAGTAACGTCAATTTCTGAAATAAGCGTGTTAACTTAATTTTAATGACAGATTCGTTAATATTGAGCATAATAGAATGCGTTGGATGCATTTTGCGAGCGCCAAAAGCGTTTTATAAGATTTTACCTGAAATTCCTAAAAAAGGGGAAAAGCGATTATTTTGCGTTAGTAACATACTATTTACATTAAGTATACTTACCTATACTTACCCAATAAGTCCTAATAGTCCTGGAATGCGTGGATAACGTACCTGAAAATAAAAAAAGAAATTAAGTGAATGAATGATTACGCGACATTAGAGACACATGTAATAAGCAGGAATTAACCGCCAATTGTTGTACAGAGTGATATGTGTGAATGATATTCCAAAATGGACAGAAAAATGCATTTAGGATTATTATGCGTGGGATTCATCATATTATTAATTTCATTCATCTTATTCCATATTTGTGCCCAGCTGCAGAAATGAATAGCATGGAAAATGTAATCGCATGTCTAAAACGTAAAATCATTTTAATTAACGTCGGCAATAGCCTTTGATGTAATCTGATATTCTCGAAGTTGTTTACTTCTTGAGGAAGTTTTGTTGAACATGTTCAGACAATTCGCTTGCATGAGTGAGTGAGATAGCAATAGTGGTGCCACTGGCTGCTCATCGGCCACAACCGAAATGGTGGGAATAAACAGCTAGGAGAGTATATAAGGGAGCCCGAGTAACAGCTCGAGGTCTTTCCCGTCTATTCCGTTCTAACGTAGTGAGAGTAACGTAGTTAGCTTTCCCGTTTATTTGTGTAAATCGAGTATTCGAGAATTATCTTGCGTAAAAATTAGCTATCGTATACATCGTATATGGGAAAGATTAGTTCGCGACCGTGCGTACTTATAAGTATCTTTCGTATTGCGAACAATTGTTAAGCAGCAATTATATTGTTTGATATATCCGATTCGTAACGCGGGATCGTACTTGGCAACGCCCGATAGCGGTTGGAATGCAATTCATTTTTGCATTTGCGTACCTATGTACCAAAGTCTGAATATATTATTTTTCGTTATTGTTAAATCAATACAAATCTACAATTTATTCAATATTCCTATCCTATAATCCGGATATCTCATACGCGACGCGAACGCGAGTGCGGGACTTTGAAAAAGACATTGTCCGATAAACGCCAACGAGCTAAGCAGCGTGAAGATTATTACCTTTGGAAGGAAGGAAGGAAGCCATTCGTCAAGGCGACTAAAGAGCAAATACGTTCTGTGTCAACGTCTAAAACACAGTGGCGACCATAATAAATCTATTCAAGTAAGTCTCTACCTATCCAAGATCGTGAGTTCGGTCACAACCTAACCTGACCTTGCAACCGACGCCTAAAGGCCAGCCAGCATTGTCGCCCTTGGATCTCCTGTTGAAAGGAAAAGCTACAGCACAGATGTCAGCGAAGCGGGAGGCGACGACAACCAAGGAGATTGTAAAAACAAAGGCGGAAATAAAAAGTTCTGATCCTAGAATACATACCTCCACTCCCAGTCCCAATGACAGCTCGAATAAAGACGATCTCAGCTCAAATGCTGATACCACAATTCCTCTCGATGACGCGACCTGAGGATACAGCTCCAGCAGAGTCACAAACACCGTAAAGATTGGTCAAGACCTGAAAAGTAAAAAGATTAGTAATTAGAGGCAATATTAATAATTTAATAGAGTGATACGTAAAGTTCCTAATTATATAGTCTTACCTGATTATGATAACAAAAGTATTTGAGATACTTACTTTTTGATATGACACATTTTATATTCATATAGTTTATCAGTAATAGCTCTTCCAAACGAGCTCATATTAAATATAATAATGGCGTGATAATAAAGTTATATACATATATAATATATTATATACTCATTATAGTATTAAGAAGCTATTGATATTAGATATAAAATTGACAAGAGCGTGATAGCTCTACGAAATACCAAAGAACATTATTTTTTAAACAAAACAATTTCCGTCGCCAGCAAATAATTCAAATTAAGTCGTTTTATTTTCGACCCAACTGGCCAATTAACACAAAATTGCATTATTTTTTATTAATATATACAATTGATAATATATACAACATTATTTTTTATTAATATATATAATTGATAGTCATCCTTAGAGAGCTGTATAGCGAAACAGCTGTTTTATATTGTTTTATTTGATTTTTCGAAATAAAGATTTTCTTTGAATTTTAGTTTAGAATCACCTTCAGTGAGTCGATACGAGTTCAAATATACCTCACATAAAACAAAATAGCCATCAAATGAGATTTTGACCTAGTCAGCTGATTTTATGAAATAAGCGTAATTTTGATATTTTCATGATGGACTATGATTACTAGTGATATCCAGAACCCAAATATATGCTCATTATTGATTTCAAATCAATATAATGTAGATTTTAACACTTTGAAATAAACTTTTGTATTTTGGGTGGAATTGATAAAACGAGGTAATGGATGGATTCGTAGTGTTCCATAGAACAGGCCTACAAAGTTTATTCTGATTAAAATGCGATATTTTAACTTTTCACATTTTTGGGTCTACTTTTTTTTTACAGTCCGATTTTAATAAAATTAATCTTAAGGGGGGATTCTAATGTAACGGGTAAAAAAAATCGAAAATTTTTTTTGCATAAATTAAAAGTATAACATCTTAAAAATATGCTCCTACAGTTATAAAGTCGAATTCGCAAAAATAAAGAAGTTATAGCTCTGTTTAGTGAGACGCGCCAGAGTCCCAAACAGCAGGCAGTCGGCCGGTAGGTACAAGAGCCTAACGGATCGATATTTAGGGTCGGCTATTGTTATGTTTGGAATCTTTTGAAAGTATTTTTCTATTAAATATTAAAAAAGTAGCGAAACTTGGAAGAAAAGGAAAATTGACAGACGCACTTATAAAAAAATTAACAAAATACTATGGATTGACGATAAAAAGGCATTCAGATTCCGTAAGTGATATGAAAAAAGCCATAGGCTACTTATTATCATATGTGTTCGACTGAAGAAAATCCACAACATGTATATTGTCCACCGGGAGATGAAAGCTGGTGTAAGGGGCGAGTTGCAGAAGCGACTGAAAAACTTGACGAGTATGAGCATCGGCCTGCTTTTCATCAGAATGTTCAGCATCATCTGTTGCCAATTTATCAAGATCTGTCCAAAGACGATTTATTAGAAAGATGTTTAGGTGGATACACCCAAAATTGTAACGAAAGTTTTAACGCATGCGTTTGGCGTCTAGCTCCGAAACATCTCCACTGCGGTTCGAAGACTGTTGACATTGCTGCTTATATTTGGCTACCGCAATATTTAATGAAGGTTATTTTCCTATATTAAAAATTATGAAAATGATGGGCATTGTCATTGGACAACAGAGCAAGACATTTGCCGAATGTCATAATGAGAAACGACTATTTAGTGCACACCGTCGTAGCTTAGAAAGCACTAAAGAGGCTCGTACAGCCAGAAGAATGGAGAAAACAGTACTGCAAGACTTTTTCGAAGAAGAAGAAGGTTTAATGTATGGAGCCGGAATAGCAGAATAAACGTTCAAGTCGATTTTTCAGCGGTAAGTATCGTGAAACTTTATATAAAACTCTAAACGCGTTTTTCTCGAAACCTCGAAACATGTTTTTCAAGTTGGCGGGCGTGATAACTTGAGAACTAATAAACCGATCAACTTCGTTCAAGTTTTGTTCAATTCGTTATACATTTCTCTAGGTACTATACCTATCATTTTATTTTTATTGCATTTATTTATAACAATTTTTGACCAATATCTGATCTTATGTCAAAAAAAAATTTTTTTTTTAAAACGCTATAACTTTTTAAATTTATTATTATTTATTTGTTACAGAGGTATAGTACCAGCGGAAAATATCTAACTTTAAGAAAATATTTGGTTTTTTGCTTTCAGATAACCGGGAGGAAAGTTACAACGCCCGCCAATAGACGGGAAATCTCAGAGAGGGGTCCACATTATTTATTATAAAATTAAACAAAACAAATTGAAAAAAATTTATTTTGATACCTTAAGAATGCCTCTTTTTATCCCAAAAACATTATTTGGCTATCATTAATAGTTTTCTAGAAAAAAATTCTTAAAAATCGCTTATTTTTTGGCCTGTTACACTAGAATCCAACCTTAAACACTTTGTTTAGTCCTAAATAGACTGCCTGTAGCGTTGAAACATCAATTTTCTCGTTATAACGAGTTTTTACCTGTTCAGGTGAACTTTGCCATTTATGGTGCGATTGCTTTAAGAATGGGCTTAAATGTTTTGTTTTGCTCTAGAGACACTGCCCATATAGTTTATTTATTATATTTTGCGTTATTATAAGTTTTTACCACTTTGGGTGAACTTTGTTAATAAGCATTACTAAAGGTGTTGTAATCGACCCAACTGGCCAAATTTATTGATCGAAAAATGCTACGGTTCGACCGAGGATCCGGTCCTTTTCAAGCATGTATATAAGACTCACAAATATCGATTAGTCAGGCATAATGTCCTAACTATGCCGAATCTAAAAACTAAACGACAAATTACGCACTCCGCAATTAAGTGAAATTATATTCATATTATACAAAAAATAGAAACTTACATATTTATGCGTCGGAATCAAAGTAATAATATACTTGCAAAAAATTCTTACGTGACAATGATGACGTCCTTGTCACCAAGGCTGACAAATGCCAAGTAACTGTCATTTTAGATAAGAACGCGTATGTAAACCAAATGACGGAATTGCTTGGAAACCAAGACACTTATAAAAAATTGAAAAAAGATCTGATAAATAAAATTACATCTAAAATGCATGAATTGGTTAAATCTTGGCATGACAATGGCATCATCAGTGACTGTGCATACAAGAAACTCAATTGCACTAATGGAAATCTACCGAGAGCCTACGGACTGTTGAAAGTTCACAAGGCCGGCCTCCCTTTACGCATTATTGTCTCAGCGTTGGGTAGCCCACTCTATAATGTCGCTAGCCTCCAAAAGACCTTACGCTCGTCGATATCGAAACCTAAATCACATATAAAAGATAGTTGGTCTTTTGCGAAGTTTATTAACAACAAGAAAATTAAAGATGACGAAACACTTATTTCACTAGACGTCACGGCATTATTCACGAACATTCCTAACCTCACAATTTTCCCCTCGCAGTGCCGCCAATCATTCAAGGTCGATATGTTGACGTCATTTTTGGAGGCGCCGACACCGTTCAGCAGGTAATAGAAATTTCAATGCAGCTAACGGACTTGTGCATGGCGGGCGGCTTCCCATTAGCAAAGACTCATCAAGATGTGCTCGCTGCGGTTCAAGCAGAAAAAGATCAGGGCTCACAAATTACTTTTGACGATTGCGTAACCAAAATACTCGGACTAAGATGGCTTCCTGAAGAAGATTCATTCACATTCTCAACAAGGATCTCGTCGCACACCGACCATCTCACCAAACGCCTCGTTTTGTCTGAAGTGGCTCAGATATTCGATCCACTAGGCTTTGCATCACCAGTAGTGATCAAGGCGAAGATGCTCTTGCAGGAGCTTTAGCTTCATAAGCTCCAATGGGATGAACCACTGCCATCCTAGCTCTCATCATGGTGGCTCATCGTCAGAAAAGAACTCACCAGCTTGCGCAAGCTCTCAATACCTCGGTGGTACAACACATGGAGTACCTCGTCAGTGGACTTTCACGGCTTTTCTGATGCTTCTCAACTGGCAATGGTTGCAGTCGTATTTATCACCGTCCGCGGCTCTAATGGCGCCACGATTTCATTGGTGTGCTCCAAAACTAAGGTAGTACCACTCAAACGACTCACTATCCCGAGACTTGAACTCACCGCAGCACTGCTGCTCTCAAGACTCATGCAATACGTTCAAGCCACCTTGAAGTTGAACGTTACAGCAACTCATCTGTGGACGGACACTGTTGTGACACTCACGTGAATCAAATCTCATGCATCGCGCTGGAAGGATTTTGTGAGAAACCGAGTTGCTCAGATCCAGGCTTTTACTGCAGACGCACACTGGAGATACGTATCTGGCACTTCCAACCCAGCCGGCTGCGCATCACGAGGTCTAACTACTGCTCAACTTCAAAGCCACTCATCATGGTGGACGGGACCACCGTGGATACTCACACCTGAAGTATGGCCATCTCAACCCGCGCTTTCGGACGAGTTGAGCGGTCATGAGGCTCGTTCTGGCATTGCTCTATATGCAGCTGCATCTCAGCCGGACTATCATTGGGACCTCATATACAAGTACTCAACCCTTAATAAAATATTGAGAATAACAACTCTCTGTTTCAGGTTTATCTCTCTCTTGAGAAAATTCCGAGACAAGTTGTTGGACTCGCACTCAGCTTTGGAGAAAGCTAGACTTTTCTGGATCAAGGCTACTCAAGCGGCATACTTCAAACACGAGATCACGATGCTCACGACCAACTCGAGATTGCCAACTGCTCACGCATTCAGTCGATTGACTGCGTACATAGACGCTCACGGAATCATCCGAGTTGGCGGCCGCCTCAATCAATCATCATTGGATCAAGACAACAAACATCAAGCGATTTTACCTCACTACTCACGGTTCTCAATCTTAATCATCGCTCACGCCCATCTGCGCACCCTGCATGGAGGAACTCAGCTGACGTTGACTCATGTCAGGCAAAGATACTGGATCATTGGCGGACGGGCTCCAGTGAAGTTTTACATCTTACGGTGTGTCGTGTGTGCTCGGCAGAGGGAGATCCGTGCTCATCAACTGATGGACCAACTACCTCTCTCTCGGGTTACGCCGTCACGTCCGTTTGCTCATACCGGAGTCGACTATGCCGGACTGCTCACCATCAAGACATAGAAGGGACAAGGTGCGAAAACTTACAAGGGATGGATCTGTGTGTTTATCTGCTTCGCTACTTCCGCAATTCACCTCGAAGTGGTGAGTGACTACTCATCGGAAGGATTCATAGCAGCCTACCGAAGATTCTCATCGAGAAGGGGAATTGCTCAAACCTTGTATTCGGACTGCGGGACAACTTTCATTGGAGCAGACGCAGCGTTCAAGAAAATGTTCATCCAAGGCTCTCAGGAACATCAACGGATTGCTTAAATTTTACAACTTGATTGCACCAGATGGGAATTCAACCCACCAGGCGCTCCACACATGGGGGGCAAGTGGGAAGCGGTGGTAAAATCCGTAAAGTTTCATCTGAGACAAACTGTCGGCGAGACTCTGCTCACGACGGAAGAACTAACAACGTTGCTTACGCAAATCGAAGCCATTCTCAACTCAAGGCCTTTGGAACCGTTGAGCGACGACCCTGAAGACGTCTCAGCGATCACACCAGGTCATTTTCTCATTGGAGGTACACTCACTACCATACCCGAGCCATCTCTAATTGACCTGGCAACCTCGCGACTATCTCGGTGGCAGCTCATCCAGCAGCGTGTTCAACATTTTCGGGCACAATGGTCGGCTCTTATCTGCAACGCCAGCAGGCGATATCCAAGTGGCATCATCCTAACAACAGCATCAAGGTGGGTTCCATCGTGCTGCTTACCGACGAACGCTCTCCACCGTGCAAGTGGCCACTCGCCAGGGTAACGGCATTGCACCCCGGCAAGGATGGACTCACTAGAATGGTTACCCTTAAGACGGCCACCACAATACTCACTCGGCCAATTGCCAAGCTTGCCGTACTACCGATCTCATCAGAATAAGGGATCAAGAGTAAGGAATCATCAACAAGGTTGCTGATGGCGGGCGGAATGTTCGAGATTCCGTCATCACGGTGCGCCATCCCATCAGATGGCAGCATCGATCGGGTATCGGCATGCTGGATCCACGCGGCAATTGGAGCAAGCACGGGCGCGCTAATCGCCAACTTCTTCCTCGCGATCGACAGAGTAAAAAATGGCCGGTCTGTGACCAGACGTGTCTCGTGTGCTCTGTGCGATTCGAGTTAGTGACTCCGCATCGAAGTGCCTAACGCAGTGAATTAAGCTGCTGAGATACTCTCGTAAACTGTGAAAAAGACCGCTCATTCAGCTCTGGTGCATCGACACGACGACTCAAGCTCACACGTGCGCGAGTGCCGACCGCCACGTGTCTCACCGGCTCACGGGCTACGCATCACGAGCAGGGCGATTAATATAATTGCCTCTCAAGTATACGGACGATCAAACAGACTTCTCGTTAAAAGACAGCTCATCATTTCTCAGGTCAGATTGTAAAATTATTGCTCATTAAAGACGGCTCACAGACCACAGAATTATAATGTGCTCTGAGTTACATTATAATTCAACGAGTGATCAATTAACACCTTCCACGCGCGTCCTTCTCATCCCGCTGCCATCGCCGGGATTAATCAGCGATTTCGCGAACAGGAATTAAAAAAAAATGGAACTACATTTCTAACAAGACTGACCTCAATTTAGCACAGTTTTTACACGCAATTGACCTTATTTTATCGTCCACTAGTTTCAGTTTTAACGACGAAATTTATGAACAAATTTTGGGCAGTCCTATGGGATCTCCTTTATCGCCGGTTGTTGCTGATATCGTTATGGAGGACTTAGAGACGCATTGCCTAAGCCTTTTGAATTTTAATATCCCGATATTCATTAAATATGTCGATGACATTTTTTCGGTGGTCCCCAAAACAAGTGTGGGCTTGATCTTAAAAGTTTTCAACGGATATCATCCTAGACTTAGGTTTACGTATGAAATTGAAACGAATGCGTCACTCAATTTCCTAGATACGACTGTAATTAGGAACGGCAACATACTGATTACTAATTGGTATCGAAAACCGACGTTCTCGGGACGGTACATAAATTTTCATTCTAACCCTCCTTTAAAATACAAACTGAACACTATTACTAGCTTGGTTGATCGCGCCGTATTACTTTCTGATAAAAAATTTTACGATGGCAATATTAAAATAATTAAAGAAATTTTGAACAACAATAGCTTTCCTAAACCAATCGTTAATAAACACATTGCAACGTCTAAACTCTCTCAAAACACGTAACGACACACTTAACACCCCCACTGACAATAATACAACTTTTGATTTTAAGAACTGCATACCTTTACCCTACATCAAAACGTTGAGTGATAGCATTTGTCGTACGTTAAAGGAATTCCACATCTCTACCTTATTCACTGTTCCTACAAAACTTGATTACTTAATAAGACGAGGCAAAGATAGAATTAATGACCTAAAACAAACCGACATAGTTTACAAAATTAACTGCAGGGACTGTAGGGCCACGTATATTGGGCAGACTAAAAGACATCTGTGCACGCGTCTCAGGGAACACCAGAGCGATATCAGAAAGCACACTGGCAATCATTCTGTAGTGAGTAAGCACCAAATATCCTATGGGCATGATTTTGACTGGGGAAAGCTAGAAGTAATACACAAAAAAAGACAGACCAGAAAGAGGGAATTAGCGGAGATGTTTTTTATTAAAAAATTTGACGACACCATCAATTTGCAAAAGGACACGGAGAATCTTAACGTTCTCTACGAACATTTCATAAAAGAAATATAATTGTTTTCTCCTTCTCCGCTACTTCCCTCTCTACGCTCTTGCTTATTGTTTACGGCACCAGTCCGTTTATAATGTCAAGTTTATCAGTCTAAAGTTTACCACCGCACGGCTATGTCACGATATAAACATCTCACGAAGTATGCCGTTCAACAAATATATTATTACTTTGATTCCGACGCACAAATATGTAAGTTTCTATTTTTTGTATAATATGGATATAATTTCACTTAATTGCGGAGTGCGTAATTTGTCGTTTAGTTTTTAGATTCGGCGTAGTTAGGGCATTATGCCTGACTAATCGATATTTGTGAGTCTTGTATACACGCTTGAAAAGGACCGGATCCTCGGTCGAAACGTAGCGTTTTTCGATCAATAAATTTGGCCAGTTGGATCGATTACACCTTTAGTAATTTTTAATTATTTACTGGCGACTCAAACTCTCTTGTTCTGTTTGTTAATAAGCGTATGATTGAGCCGCGAATGATTTTAAACGTTTATTAATGTTCTATAGAAGAGATCTACATAGTTAAATTATTGAATTTTCATTTATTTCAAGATTTCACTTTTTCAACTTAGAGTCATTCAAAATTGAGAATAAGCCTAATGATGATGCAATGACCATGGATATGAGTTAGAATGATCTCAATTAACAAGAATCTGAGGTGCTTTTCTCAATTTTTACAATATAATTCAGGAATTGATCATTTTGGGTCAAAAGTTTATTTAATTAACTTTTTGCATATTTTATGACATAAGCGTGTTCAGTAAGCTTAAATAACAATGTTTCTGAAGTCGAAACTCAATATTTGTCAAAATTGTGGATTTTGAATATTTGTAGTCAATTTGTTAAATGATGAGAAAACGTGAATTATCGCGATGAATTATCACTCACAATCAGGGGAATAAACTAAGTTCTCCTATAACGATTTTATGTGAATAAATCATTTACTTAGGAAATTCAGTTTTGAACAATTTTGCGAAATAATGACATTTATTGATTTTAAACGGTAGAAATGGTTTATTTAACGTAAAAGGATTTCAACAAACCCACATTTAATGAATTATCATCATTTTTAAAGATTTTCATTTTTGCGAAATCAGCGAATATCGATAAATATGCGTGTTTAATTGCATAGAGGTAATTGAAATAAAGTTAGAAAACTATTTCTGAAGCCAAAAGTACGTATTTACACGCATACGAAGATCTCGTTGCCGTAGGTCAGTTACTTCAAAATTGAAGATATCTATATTATGATTGTTTTAACGATAGATTCGTGTAATGTTGATTAAATGAAATGATTTGGAATCATTTTGCATGTGTTTAATGCGTTTTGCGAAGAATTTCCCTAAGTACCTGTAAATGGGGGAAAATGATTATTATATTCAAGTCTCGTTCTCGCGATTAACCATGTAGTACCGCCTTCCACACTCAGTGGTGCCACAATCTTTAGAGTGATTTTTATTTTCTTATGTTGTCTCCCTACCCATGCCCGACGGGCGACGCCATGCTTCATAACGTTTTTTGTGCTCGAAGGAGTCACAACGCAGAGTGTAGAGAAAGCCGCAATCGGTATTTTTTTATTGCGGCATAATGTCTAAAAAGAAGTTGAGCGACGGGGAATTAATGGATGAGGTAAAAGAGCAGATGAAGAGTCTGCGTAAAAAATTGAGAAAGCTCAAGCGGACGACTGAGGAGGTTAAGGAATCGCCAGTCGCCGCTATCGATGCTACAACGCAGAATCGTGCGGAAGACAAAGAGAACGGTGAGTATTAACGGGCCTTGCCTTTTTGGTATGCGTCCTGGCGATGAGCCTTCACTCGAGGGAGGACAGATCGCACGATATAACGAGTCAGCTGCCTAATTCTTGTTGGTATTGGGATAGCTGCCACAAGCGAAGGAGGCGCTGTCGTGGAGAAGGACGCGAGCGAGGAGGTGAATCTTGGGGAAGACGACGTGAGTGAGGAAAAGTCGAATTTCTCTACGTCGGCGGAGGCATCAGAGACTGATGAAGAGGTTAAAACCACCGAGGACCCAAAGGAAGCAGCAGAGACTGCTGCGAGCCTCAGCAATGAGACTCGACAGACGGTTTATTTAACCCGTTGTGGTCACATGGGGTCCAGTGGACCCCAGGCTTTTTTTTTTATTTTTTTCTTAAAAGTATATTATTTTGAGAGTAAAACGCACAAAGTTTTTTTACTCTATCTCAAAAAATTTTGATGAATATTTTTGTGAAAAAAATCAAATTTCTCGAAAAAAAAAAATTTTTCTCGCGTTTTTTCAACATAAAAAAATTTTTTAAATTATTGGATTATCAAGAGGAAGTCATAAATTAATTCCAGTTCAAGGTTTGAGTCGATACATCAAAAAAGAACGCAAATGGAAACTGTTGTGGGGTCCATTGGACCCCGTGTGACCACTACGTTATTTTTAGGAGGTGTGACCACAACGGGTTAAAAACAGAGCCGGCTCAATCGGTTGATGTTGTCTTGCATACCGAATTAGCGGCGGAATGGTCAAATTGGATACGGATAGGCCTTTATGGAGGAGACGAGGAAGATGAAAAAAAAGGGAGGAGGAAGAGAGTAAGTTACGGGAGGAGATTATGAGAAAATTTCCTAGGAAAGGAGTTCTACAGGTAGAAGCTCCCAAACTTAATCCGGAAATCCTGGCATACATGTCAGCGGCGGCGAAAAGCAGAGACAAACATTTCGTCACCTCACAGACTGCGGTAGGTTCAACAATGATAGCAGTGGCCAAAAGCATCTCTCTGATCCTCGAGCTTAAAGAAGGCGAGATCTCGAGTACGCTCTTAAAGTTGTTAGGAAATGCAAGCAAGTTGCTAGCAGGCGTGCACTATCAACATTCAGTAACGAGGAGAGCGTTCATTCTACCTGGCATTGACAAAAAATACAGGGAACTGCTAAAAAAGTCAGACATAACGGACGATTTATTCGGCAAAGACTTGTTTAAGAGGCTCAAGCACACGAAATCCATGGGCAAGGTAGTGGAGGATCTCACTTCTCAGCGGCAAATCAAAAAACTTCTAAGGACTTCCAACTGGGGAAACAGAAAAACGCCTGCCGTCGAGTTCCAAGGGCCACTCGCAGCAGGCCCGGAAAGAGGGCCCACAAAGATCGCTGCGGTACAAGAATCGGCAGAGGAACTCTCAGTGGAACAAACACGCGGCCACGAGGTCGATAAGGCCAAGCCAACACAGTCGCTAGCGGTGAGAGGTGTAGCCGGACGTTTAAAGTTTTTTATAATAAATGGAAAGAAATTACAAAAAATAAATTTGTGCTTAACTGCATTAAAGGTTACGAAATCCGGTTCACGTCTCGACCTTTTCAGGCAGCGATACCGACATCACCGCTATTTCAGGGTAATCAATCTCTTAATGATGTTAAGAAAGCAATAGATAACCTGCTGGTTTTATGGGTCATTAGACCTTGTGTCTCCGAGAATCCACAGTTCGTGTCCTCTTATTTCCTAGTTCTCAAAGCGGATAGCACTTTTAGATTTGTCTTAAATTTAAAGAAGTTGAATGAATTTATTCTAACAAAGCATTTTAAACTGGAAGATGGCCGCACAGCGGCAAAACTAATTTCCGAAAACGATTTTATGGCAAAAATAGATTTAGAAAATACTTACTTTTTAATACCTGTAGACGAAGATTCTTCGAAATACTTGAGATATATTTTCCGGGGCCAATGTTTTGAATTCTATGCCTGCCTTTCGGTCTCAATGTGGCTCCCCACATATTCATCAAAGTCCTGAGGCCAGTAGTGAATTATTTGCGTAAAAAAAAGTTTGCGTCAGTAATATATTTAGATGATATGTTTCTCGCGTGGCGTCATCAAAACGAGCATGCGCAGCTAACGTAAAAGCTTCGATAGAACTTTTAAAAAATTTAGGTTTTGTTATAAATTATAAGAAGAGTAGCTTAGATCCCAATCAAAGCGGAATTCCTAGGCATAACTTATGATTCTTGCAAAATGGCATTAGAGTTGCCAGAACATAAGAAACAGAAAATGCTTAGTCTGTTAAAAGAGTTTAGGCTAGGAAAGATTTGTTCTCTCAGACAGTGGTCGAGCTTTGTGGGGTCAATTAATGCATGTTGTCCAGCGGTTAAATACGGGCGTCTATACACGAAAGAATTTGAACGTATCAGATATTTAGAACTTTTGAAAAATAATGACGACTATGACGCGAAAATCTGTCTTCCGAAAAACCTCGAGTCGGTTTTCAAATGGTGGGAAAAAAATATCCCCGGTTCTTCGAACCCTATTAGGCAAGGTAATTATAAAGTCGAAATTTTCTCGGATGCGTCCACCACAGGGTGGGGCGCTTTTTCAGAGGGAGAGAGAGCTGGGGGGAGAGAGGGCTGGACGGAAAATGAACAGAAGCTTCATATTAACCGTTTGGAACTCAAAGCAGCCTTATTCGCCCTAAAAACTAAAAAGCTTTGCTAATGAGTATAGGAATTGTGAAATACTTTTGCGTATAGATAACACCACGGCGGTGGCATAGATTAATAAAATGGGGAGAGTACAACATCCGAACTTACACAGGATCGCGAAAGAAATCTGGCAATGGTGCGAAATAAGAGATATTTGGTTAGTTGCCTCATATATCAAGTCTGAGGACAACGTGGAGGCCGATCAAGAGTCTAGAGTAAAGAATATCGACACGGAATGGGAATTGGCAAGTTATGCTTTCCATCAGGCTGTGAGAGCGTTTGGGCTCCCCAGAGTTGATCTGTTCGCCACTCGGTGCAATACAAAATGCAAAGAGTTTTTGCATGGAAAAAAGACCCAGAGGCATTAGCAATTGACGCTTTTACCGTCAATTGGGGTTCGCTTGGTTTATTTTGGGCGTTTCCGCCATTTGCTCTCATATTAAAAGTTCTTAAAAAGATCATAGTAAACCAGGCCACGGGCATAGTGGTAGTTCCTTGCTGGACTAGTCAAACGTGGTTTCCTTTGTTTAAAAAACTGTTGATTAAAAACCACTGACTTTTAAGCCTTCGCCAACTTTATTGTTGTCCCCTTGTAGGTCCATTCGACATCCGCTAGCAGAGAGGCTGTCCCTAATGGCAGGAAAATTATCAGGGAGTCGTTCAGAAGAAAAAGATTGCCGGACCCCGCCCTCAGCATCTTCGAAGCTTCTTTAACGGAGTCGACCCATAAACAGTATGCAGGGCCGTTAAAACAATGGTGGTCTTTTTGCTTAAGTCGGAGACTAGACCCTTACCAGTCGAAAGAAGGGGACGTCATCCAATTTCTGACAGAAAAATTTGAAGAAGGGGCGGCATACGGATCCTTGAACTCGGCAAGATCGGCAATCTCCTTGATTAGTGAAGGGAATTTAGGTCAGAGTAGAACTATCGCTAGATTTTTTGAAGGTGTATTTATGCTTAGGCCGGTAAAACCAAAATACGGCAGAATTTGGGACGTGGATGTAGCGCTTCGGAAAATCGAAGAATGGTTTCCCCTGGATGAGTTGTCTCTCGATCAATTATCTGAGCGTCTCGTGTTACTACTGGCGTTAGGCACAGCGCACCGAGTGCAAACGTTGGCTTCGATCAAGTTACCGAACATTAAGCGTAACTCGGAGGGGTATGAAATAGAGATACCCGATCAAATTAAGACCTCTCGTCCAGGAGCATACCAGCCCTTATTAGTTCTGCCGTTTTTTCCGAAAAATCCCAAATTGTGCATTGGGTCAACGTTAGACACATATATTCAAGTGTAACGATGCACCTCTTACGACAAAGCATCGTTCCCGGCCACCACCCGCCGGATGCCGCTCGACCGATCCCCCGTCGGGCGAGGATAGGGCGCGGTGCGCCCACCTTTTTTTAAACACTTGAAACGCACCGTGTGCGCGGGTAACACGCCGCACCGGTGCCTTCCCGCGCGACGCCGACGAGCGCCGACGAGAGCCAATCTCCGCCGATGACGAGCGCACGGGATCGCGCCGCTCCCACCACCGCGCGATTCGCCTGACGATCGGCCTCCCTCCTGCCGAACGCACCGTGCCGAGCGGTATATAACCCGGCGCGCCAGCGAGAGCGGGCACTTCGTCTCAGGGGCTCCAATCGTCTGTGATAATAAGCTGAAGCAAAATTGTGGGTAATTGTGCGCGCCATCTACCACTTAGGGAAGAACTAAACTCGTATATATATGTCATATTAAACCTATATATAGCTCATTCTCTATATGTTTCAATAGACCTGTTCTTTTCAGCTAAACTGCTGCACTAGTTCAGAGTTTATCTTTTTTACTCCACATTGGAAAGAAAAAGATAAACTTTGAACTAATGCAGCAGTTCAGCTGAAAAGAACAGGTCTATATATTATTATGTTCTACTATATCATTTATGTATTGATGATTTTCGGAGAGATTAAATCTAAATAGTATGTATAACTTAAAGGAAAATAATAAATTAAAAATATTATAAAACAGATAGCATAATTTATAGTTAATAATATATTTATTATATATATTAATTATGTGTCAAAATACAATAAAACATTGAACTTACGCGTAAATAAACATAATATATGCCTTATATAATATTATACATTTCTCATTTTTTAGTAACACAATAAGAAAATAAACAATTGTAAAATAAAGGTAATTCAATTATATATTATAATTCGGTATGTTACTCATCATGCTTTTTAGAGATTATTTTACTATGTTTCTTGAAATAATTATATGCTAGAGAATGTAGTTCACTTGCTTGTGCCGTTGGAGTCTCTGTTCCATTTAAAATGTTATTCATTATTTTAATATTTTTTCGGATATGTACTATTATATATTTATCACATATTTCTCAATATGCTTTTGTTCGCAACATATATCAGAATTAATACTTATGATTAGTTCCTCAATATTTGTTTTTATATATTTGGTTAGCTTAGTAATGTAACAATATTTATTTAAAAAATAATTTGTTATGGCAATTATTTTTTTTATATATTCTATTACAGCCTCTTGGTTGCTTATTAATAAGGCACAACAAATATCACAAAATCTTACTGCAGACAAGATATTCTCAACAATATTTTTAAAATTTTCTGTTATATTATTGAGTAATTCTTCCATTACATTTTGTGGAATATAAATATTGTTATTAATCTCGTCCAACTCGTTATAAAGAGGTATCGTTAAAAAATGTATTAAGTTTTCCATGTTAGTATTTTCACAATTACTGCCAGATGATGTATATTGCGTGCAAGAATTTATTAATAAAGTTCTGTAATAAGTAGAAAAATTAGAGCAAGTTGGAATAATATTTCTTTTTCCATGTTGTCTAATTTGGCAGAAAAAATTTTCTAAAGGATCTTTGTTGAGAATCTAACGCTCGCAAAGTGAAAGCGAGCGTTGGGAATATTCGAGAACGCTCGATTTGCTCCAAAACGCGTTTATTTGCCTTACCCCCAATTTTTTTGGTGTTTTCACTCGCGCCCGGAACACAGGTGCACATCGCGTGACCGCTCGTACAGCGACCAATAGTCTGGTCGCTCGACGATTTGGAGCCAATCAGCGTTTCTCACGTATTGAAGTTTTCTCGCGGAAAAGTTCGGAGCTCCGGCCGCGATCGCTTCGCTTGCTCCGGCCGAGAGCTCAGTGAGCCAAGTGCGCCCTAGCCATTCGTACGCGACACTGATTGTCGACATCGAAAACGGACCACGAATCAGAGCGAGTGTAAAAGCGAGTGCTGTGTAACAAACTTTAATAAATTGACTGTTACATTTTCCAAAACGAGAACCTAATTATTTTGAACTGTCCTCGGCTCGCCGCGCGAAAACCCGGAGCGGTCCACTTAACATTTAATGGTCCTTCGAGCCAAATAGTGCTAACTAAAAAACCGGCATAGACAGTTCGACCGCCTCCATAGTGATCGCTTGTGCTTCGAGACAGACATCGTCGCGCCCGCTCGACTCGCTCGCAAACGGAGTTCGCCGTTCGAACCGTCGCACATCGAATCTGATTCCCGGTTCATCGGGTACTCCGCGATACGCGTTCGTGACTCCGTGGCTCACTCTGTACATTGAGCGCTCTGCACCCGCTCTCCTAAAGATTGGTGCCCTGTGAATTGTGAAGTGCTTCGGAGGCTCTTGTGCGACCTCCAGCAACCGTATCATCGCGATACGCATCCGCCGCCCGACCGGCGCCCTGCCATTGCGACGTGCTGTACGTCCCTGCTTCCCGCGAGTATCGCCCTGCTGCTCGCCGCGGAAACGCATAAGAGCGTCTTCGCTCTTTTCGATCGACCAACCCGAGCGCTCTGCACTCGCTCACTTAAAGATAGGTGTCCACCAGTGTCGAAAAAGCCTGGTGCTACCCGGCTTCGCTCTGCTCCGGAGGCTCCTGCGTGACCTCCAGCAAAACGTATCGTGCTGAGATACGCTCACCGCCGCCCGACGGGCGCCCTGCCTTGAGACGTGCCTGACGTCTCTGCCTCCCGCGAGTATCGCCCTGCTGCTCGCCGCGGAGTCACAAACGGAGACGGGCCTGACGTCCCTGACTCCCGCGAGTATCGCCCTGCTTCTCGCCGCGGAGTCTTCAAGAGCACCAGCTCTTCGATCGGATTGACACACAGGTGTCAGATCCTCGCCTACAAGATCCAACCATCTCGCTGACATGTCTCTGGATCTCAAAAATCTGCTAATCGCCCAAGGCGATGTGATTGCTACACTTAAGCGATCGCTGATAAACTTTAAAAAGCTTCCCAAAGCTCAGGTCACTCTCCCAAAGACGAAGGGGAGACTGACAAATTTGGAAGGCCTCTGGGAGAATGTTCGAGCCCTCCACGTCCAGCTGCTACAGACGGCCACCCCGGAGGAGAAGTCGACCCCCTACTTCCAACAGGACGACCTTCTTGCCGCCGAGGAAGCCTACTTCGACGCGGCGGATCATCTCCACGAAATCATCGGTAAATTACGTAACGACGCCCCGAGCGCGCCGTACCGAGGTAACGAATCATCTTATCGCGACGCGCACTCCGGCATGTCATTGCATCTGCCTCGTATTTCGCTTCCAAACTTTTCGGGTGCTTTCCCGGAATGGGAAAATTTTCGGGGAATTTTTGAGTCACTCGTCGACAAAAACGAGTCCCTCACGAAGACTCAAAAGTTACATTACTTAAAAGCGAGCCTCTCCGGCGAGGCTGCCGTGTTAATTAATAATATTCATATTTCTGACGCGAATTACAAGGCAGCGTGGCAACTTCTTCTCGACGAGTACGACAACCGTAACGCGATTATTCACGCGAACATCCATTCTTTCGCCGACTTACCAAAAATGAAAACCGAGAATGTTCTCGAATTAAAAAAACTTCGCGATAGCGTGTCTGCGACTCTCGCCGCTTTAACGAATCTCGAGCGTCCTGTCGACCAGTGGGACGACCTCCTAGTTTACATTATCTCGCAAAAGTTTAGTCCGCGAACGCGCAATGAATGGAATTTGAAGCGAGGCGATACGGATGCATACCCCACGTATAAGGAGATTCATGACTTCATGACTCTTCGCATACGCGGCCTCACGGATTATCCGTCGCAATTCGACTCCGCGTCGAGCAATACGCGCGGAAACAAATCTCGTACGTCGATTAATAATGTGTCGCCCGTCAAGTGCGTCCGTTGTTCTTGAAATCATAGTCTGACAAAGTGTGATAAATTTCTAAGTTTGCCGATTGAGCAGCGTCGACTCGTAGCGCGACAGCATAAATGTTGCTTCAATTGCTTGAGGACCGAGCATTATTTAAAGAATTGTCCGAGTAAAAGACGCTGCAATCGATGCCGGCAAGCTCACCACTCGCTGCTTCACAGCGAGGGTACAGCCGCGATTAATTCTCCGTCCTCCGCGCCGTCAGCTGTGTCTGTCGCCGCTGCTCCCGAGCCTCCGGCCGCGCCCTCCGCGTCCGTTCAAACCATGCATGCTATTCGAAATGTAACGCAACCGCCTCATGTACTTCTCGCCACTGCGTATGTTAATCTAAGTACTATCGAGGGCCGCTCATTCAAAGTACGTGCGCTACTAGATCAGGGCTCGACATACAGTTTCATATCCGAATCTCTTTGTCAGACTATGCGAACCAAGCGTCATCGTGCCGCGTTAAAAATACATTGCTTCGGAGAGAAATTTAATGGAGTCGCGCGATCTCAAGTTAATCTCACGCTCGCGCCATGCGACAAACAGGGACCGATATTCCCATTTTCGGGCTACGTAAACCAACGAATTACTTCGTACACAGCCTCTCAAACAAAGCCAGCCGCAATGTGGCCGCATCTACGCGATTTACCGTTAGCAGATCCCGATCCCTCGTGTAATCGCCCGATTTATGTACTAATCGGCGCGGATTTATACGGTTCTCTGCTGCTCGACGGCCTCCGTCAAGGCCAGAGTTGGGCGTTAATCGATTTTAATGTAATTGATTATTAATTTAATTAAAATAATGCAGTTACAATGTAATTATAATTACACTGTAATTGTAATTACTTGTAATTGTAATTACTCATAATTATAATTTCACTGTAATTACATTGTAATTGTAATGTAATCGTAATTACTTATAATTGTAATTACATGGCAATTACAATTAGAAGTAATCATGATTACATTTTAGTATGCGGAACAAAATTTAAACAAAATATATACGAAAACACTTAAATCTTAATTTTAATATGTGCGTATAGCTACATTATTGTATATTTGGTATCTTTCGTTACCTTCCTTTTATTATTGTTATGATAGTTGCCTGCTACGAAAGCGTCGACATTACTTGCGCCGCGCGGAAATATATTGTTGTTTTGCTTTTTCTTGTCACCTTTCTATCACATTTAGCTCACGATCAGTTCGCTCTTTGCGTTTACAGAAGACGGACAATCTCTTGATTATTTATTTTTCTGTTGTCGTAGTGTATCTCAGATTTGTTGAAACAAATCTTTTTGATATAATTGTAATTCCTATGGTGATAAATAATTAACAAGTAAGTATTTTCTTCACCACTAATAATTAACAGAAAGGCAATTAATTTCGAACGAGCTGACAATTTATTGTAATGCTCAATTATACATGTCGGTATAACGACGTTTTGACCCTTAGTTTGGGTTTTTATCAAGTATCTAATGCCCGGTTTCTTCACCGTCGGATAACTTTATCCTTAGGATAAACTCACTCTTCATCTCTTTCTAACCTAACTCTTAGAAAGAGATGAAGAGTGAATTTAACCTAAGGATAAAGTTATCCAACAGTGAAGAAACCGGGCATAAATCATAGATTTAAAATGCAGCTGTACGAAATATTTTATTAGTCGTGATTTTTCCAGGAATTTAGATTTAAAAGGTGTTACTGTAATGTGTCATTACAGATAAACCAGTTCTCGGCAATGGTAACTTTGTCTTAAAGGCTACAGTACCGTATTGCGAATCGTCTTTGGGTGCATCACTCGACAAATAATTATTATTAAAATGGAAGGTATTGAGTGTGAAGAATCTTCAATGTCAGGAGATATTAATTTAACCGGCACTTCATCGTCAAATCCTTCCCAAATTGATAACTCAAACAATGTGGCTGATTCGAAAATGTCTATATTCGATGGCAATTATTTTGAACAAGTCTCCAGCAAGTCAACAGACACAAAAATAGTTGGAGTGTGCAAAAGATGTTTACCAAATTACGTTGAAGTTAAAGGATACAAAAACTGTACATCGAATTTTGTTACTCATTTAAAAAGGAAACATGGAAATGATGTATATGAAGAATATCGTGCACATATAAAACGTAAAAAAATATCTTCAATGATAGCTGGACAATCATCTCGTAAATCAACAACACGCTCATATTCTCAAGATAATTTCGATAATGATATGATCAAATATTTTGTACATTCTATGATACCTTTAAGAGTTGTAGAAAATATGTACTTTAGAAAAATATTTGTAAATTTAAACATTGCAAGTTTGGGTTTAAAAATAATAAATCGACGAACACTTGGGCGCCAGATAGCAAATTATTACGAAAAACAATCATCAATAATAAAACAAGAATTGAAAAATATTAAATATGTTTGTACAGCTGTAGATATCTGGTCGGGACGCAAGCGGAGTTTTTTGGGTTTAACAGCCCATTGGATTGATCCTATCAATTTAAAAAGAGTATCGAAGGCATTGGCATGCCGAAGATTTAAAGGAACGCATAGTTATGATAAGATAACTGAATTACTCCAGGAAATACATTCAGAGTATGAATTAAATTCTTTTAAAATTGTTGCGACTATCACAGACAACGGAAGTAACTTCGTAAAAGCCTTTAAAAGATTTGGCGTGCACAGTAAATGTATATTAGTGAAGAAGATAGCTTAAACAATAGTGACACTGACAGTTCAGATTGTGAGATAATAACTCAAGATTCTCCATTAATTAATACTGACAGCGATGAAGAACATATTGTGCCAAATTCTTATAAAATAATTCTACCTTCGCACTTAAGATGTTCCTCACATACTCTGAGCTTGTGTGCAACTGTTGATGCCAACAAAATATTAAAAGAACAGAACACACAACTTTCAATTATCCATCAGCAAGTTTTGAAGAAGTGCAATATGTTATGGAAATCCGGTAATCGTCCAAAACTGGCTGAAATAATACAAAATATACTAGGATATGCTCTTAGTAGGCCAGGAGAAACTAGATGGAACAGCTTATATGATGCTTTAAAGAAAATATTGAATATCAAAGAAAAAAATGCCACTCTTCACAAAGAATTAAATCTCAAAAATCCCATTCAAGATCACGAATTTGATTACATCGAAGAATATTTATCGTGTACTAAACCAATAGCCGAAGCGCTAGATATTCTCCAAGGGGAAAATGATACATACTATGGCATTCTGCTACCTACTTTATTAGTTGTACGTAGAAAGCTGCAAAAGTTAACAAAAAAGACTTTTGTATACTGTACACCTCTCGCTGAAGTCTATCTTGCAAGCGTAGAAAGACGTTTTGAGGATTTTTTCAATCTTTCAACTCCTCAAGCAGAAAATGCCGCCATAGCATCTTTATCTTATCCCCGTTTTAAAAACAAATGGTTTTCTTGTATTGAATCTACATATCATTCAAAACTTATAAATTTATTTAAAATCATTATATCTAGGGAAATTATTCCAAACAAAAATACTAGTAATAATACTTCTAATAAATCTAAACAGGACAATTTTTTTAATTTTGATTCTGATTTTGAAAGTGATAGTCAATGTAATGAACCAAGATCAAAAGCTGAATTTTTAATTTCGCATTTTTTTGTCGAGGAAAGCACAGATTTGAAGTTATTAGAAAGGTATCCAGAAATAAAGAAAATATTTCTAAAATATAATACTCCATTACCTTCTTCCGCCTCAGTAGAAAGGCTTTTTTCATACGCAACAATTACAAATCGCCCCAAAGCAAACCGTCTTTCGGATCAGATGTTCGAGAGACGTGTCCTTCTAAAAGCTAACTTGAATTATGATGAGAAAAGAAAGCAACAATAACATCTAAATATATCAAGCGCATTGTTTTGTATTATATGTTAAAAAAATATAGAGATCTGTCTAAAATTTTTTTTTACAATTTTGAGGGTTTATTTTACTTACAACTTATTTATAATCTTGTTTCTTTTGAAATTACCAAGCATTAAGCGATTTTGTTTCGTTGGTTAAGTTGGTTTCTATTTTCAATATAAGATATCAATCTAATAAAAATATGTAACTTGAATAAACTGATAAATATATGTTTGAATAAACAAATTGAACATGATAATAAATTTTTTTATATGCATACAATATTCTATACCTACATTGATTATTTGTTATTTCTTTTTTGTTTCCAAAAAATTTTATTTAAAATTTTTATATTTTTGGGTCGGTTGTTCCAACCTGTTGGTAAGCTAACTAATAGTTAAATCATATGTCTATCTTTGTCTAATGTAAAGGATAAACAAAGACATATGTATGATTTAACTATTAGGTAGTTTACTAAGAGGTTGGAACAACCGGTCCTTAATCAGTTAACTGTAGGATAAAAGCGGGTGATAACGTATGGCGTATTCTTAGTCTCTAAAGCATTTGATATTCTTATGTTAGTCGATATGTAATTTTCGAAAAATTCAATAGACTATACAAAGAAAGAAATACATTGTATATTATTTTATAAACAAGAAAGATGTTATTTAAAATATAATAATACAAAATGTAAGAGGTTCTTTATTAATAAAACACTTAGTTTTTAATTATTAAAATATAATAAAACTCTCTTAAAATTTAGAAATAAGAAGTTATAATATGTTGATTGCTAAAATATTAATTTAGCTTTGTGATTCTCAAAAATAATCAAACAACAAAATAATTTTTCTATACCTCAATAAATATTGAATTTCCATGACAGTAAAGTTAGAGCTCAATCACTGTCTATGTCCTTGACATAGGGACAGACAATACAAGGTATTAATCATATGTACCTTTAGACGACGCGCCGACGCGTACTCTTAATCACTCGTCTCCTAATTACAATTACAATTACAATTACAATTACAATTAATAATTACGTAATTGTAATTTGTATACAATTACTTTTCACAATTATTTTATTTAATTGTTTGCAACAATTAACAATTATAAAATTTAATTATTAATTGCATTAAGAATTACGTTGTAATTGTAATTTGTAATTGTTAATTGGATTACATATTTGCCCAACTCTGGTCAAGGCCCGGTCGGCACCCCGACGGGCCAGCTTACTGTTTTCGGATGGATCGTCTCCGGTCCTGCCGGCGGCACCGCGCGCCCAGCCGGAGAGTCCGCTTCCGTTTTGAATTGCGTATCCTGCGAGGATACGAATTCATTGATCCAAAGTTTTTGGTAGGACGAAAGTATCCCCTCTCAAAATCCTCTCACGGAAGAGGAAGAACGTTGCGAAAATCATTTCGCTAGTACGCATTCTCGCGATTCTCAAGGACGTTACATTGTTCGTTTGCCTTTCAAGAACGGCCCCCCTCACATAGGCGACACTTTTCGAAAGGCTTCTTTCTTATACTCCAAAATGGAGCGCCGACTCTCGCAGAAACCCGAGATCGCCGCTCAGTATCACGATTTCCTCAAGGAATACGAATCCATGGGGCACATGGAAGAGGTACGCGACGACGAGCCCTCTCGATACCCCCCGGTGTACATTCCGCATCATTTCGTTTTGCGCGAATTGAGTACGACTACTAAGTTACGCGTCGTGTTTAACGCGTCGAGCAAATCGGACGATAAAACCACTCTCAACGATTTCCTAATGGCGGGACTAAAGCTACAACAAGACATCGCTGCAATAATTTTACGCTAGCGATTATTCCGTTACGTATACATGGCGGACATCGCGAAGATGTTCCGTCAGATACGCATGCATCGTGACGACGCGGATTATCAACGAATTCTTTGGCGCCCTCCCGCAAGTCTGTTGATTCGACTGTATCGCTTGCTCACCGTGACTTACGGCCAAAAGCCATCACCATTTCTCGCGCAGCGCTGCCTTCTTCAATTAGCTCGTGACGAATGTAAATATTTTCCCGACGCGGTTTCAATAATCGAAGAATCGACCTACGTCGATGACGTTCTTTTCGGAGCAGACGACCTTCGGTCTCTGCTCGAAAAACGCAAGCAACTCGTCGGACTAATGAATCGCGGATGTTTTCCCCTCCGAAAATGGGCCGCGAATTCACCCGAACTGTTGACGGATATCCCGGAGGACCAACGTGAATCCTCGGACTATCCGATCAATCGCGATGACACGCTCAAGGTCCTCGGCCTGTCTTGGTCACAGCATGATGACTCGTTTACTTTTGTAATCTCGCCTTACGCCGTAATTGTTCATACTAAACGCTCCGTTTTATCATTTATTGCAAGGTTATATGACCCCCTCGGATGGGCGTCACCGATCGTCATCGCGGCCAAGATGTTGATGCAAGAGCTCTGGCTCCGTAAAATTGATTGGGACTCTCCCATCCCCGACAATCTTTTACCTCATTGGATTAATTATTGTACGGATTTGCCTCATATCAGTGAAATACGCATTCCCCGATGGACAGGGATGCGTCAAGATAAACTCGAAGTGGAATTACACGGATTCGCGGACGCGTCCATTCGAGCTTACGCCGCGGTCGTTTACCTTCGAATCGTGCATTCTACCACGAATATTCAGGTGACCCTCCTCGCGGCCAAAACGAAGGTTGCGCCGTTAAAAACCGTCAGCGTTCCACGATTAGAACTTAACGCCGTCGTTCTATTAACTCGGTTGTTAGATTGGGTAAGAAATTCCCTGCGCTTCCCGCAAGCGTCATTATTCGGATGGACTGACTCCCAAATCGCATTGGCTTGGATTCAGCAACATCCATCGCGATGGAATTCCTACGTCGCGAACCGCGTCTCCGAGGTGCAGACGCGCCTTCCGTCAGTACGTTGGCAGCACGTCCGCACGCACGACAATCCTGCTGACTGCGCTTCTCGCGGCTCTACCGCTGTCGATCTCGTACACCATGAATTATGGTGGGTAGGCCCTCCGTGGCTTAGAAAATCCCCGGCCTCGTGGCCGATTCTCCCGACTCCTACCGGACAGAAAATTTTGCAAACGGTATCTTCCGAAGCGCGCAAAGCTACCGTTCATCTCGTCGATCCAACTCCTGAGTGGGAGCTGTCCACCTCGTGCTCGAGCTGGATCCGACTTCTCCGTATTACCGCGTACATTCGCCGCTTCGTGCAAAACTTAAAAAATAAAGTCGCCTCATCGACGATCGTCAAGTTGCCTTTGACCGCAGAAGAGATCCACGAAGCTTCGGTATTTTGGCTTCGATCGGTACAAGCGACCTGCTTTCCTGATGACTTGAAGGCCTTAAAAGCTCATGCCACCGTATCGAGAACAAGTCCATTACGCTCTCTCCACCCATTTATCGGGAAAGATTTACTAATCCGGCTGGGCGGGCGGCTCGAAAACTCAACGCTGAGTTACAATGAGCGACACCCGGTCATACTCCCGCGACATCATATTTCTGAACTTTTGATCGATCAAGCTCACCGACGCTCCTTCCATGGAGGGACACAACTCACGCTTAGATGTCTCCGTCAGACATATTGGATAATTTCGCCGCGAAGCATGATCAAATCTCACATTCATAAATGTGTTACCTGCCTTCGATACTCCGCGAAAACGCCGACGCAATTAATGGGTGATCTCCCGAATCCCCGAGTCAATCCCTCTCCTCCTTTCTCTCACACGGGCATAGATTACGCCGGACCGATGATTATTACCCCCGTGGTCGGCCGTGGTCAAAGAGGTAGCAAACATTACGTGGCGGTCTTCGTTTGTCTCGCCACTAAAGCGATCCACCTCGAGTGTGTCGAGGATTACTCCCTTGAGGGATTCCTTGCCGTATTTCATCGGTTCGTCAGTCGACGCGGACTGCCATCGGACATGTACAGCGATAATGGCACGAACTTTCGGGGTGCGGATCGCGAGCTACAATGCAGCTTTCGCTCGCTTATGAACGACCCTTCCCTCAAAGAAATCCTCGCGAATGACGGTGTGAAATGGCATTTCGTGCCCCCGGCGGCACCACATTTCGGCGGGCTTTGGAAGGCTGGCGTTAAAAGTTTTAAGCACCACCTCAAGCGGGTGATCGGTGCTCGGACCCTGTCTCGCTCGGAATTCGTGACTATTTTATGTAAGATAGAGGCGTGCCTCAACTCTCGACCGATTTCGCCCCTCAGTGACGATGCGTCCGACTTTACCGCGTTGACGCCTGGTCATTTCCTCATCGGTCGACTGCTCACCAACGTACCGGAGGAATCATTGCTCGAAATCAATGCGAATCGGTTGTCGCGATGGCAACACGTGCAACTCATGGTCGAACAGATCTGGCGTTCTTGGTCGTCGGACTACTTACATTCATTGCAACAGCGCGTCAAATGGACCGAATCTCACGATAATCTCAAGGTTGAGTTAGTTTTGCTAAAAAATAATCTCCTTCCTCCTTCAAAGTGGGAACTTGCAAGGATTCAACAAGTCCATCCCGGACTTGACGGTCGCGTTCGCGTCGTTACATTACGCACCGCCAATTCCGAATTGAAACGACCAATAACACAGATCTGTCGGTTACCTGCGTCTATCGGGCCCACGGAGCCCGTTGAATAACATTAAACTAGACTATTTTGTTCTTCATTAGATTTAAGAACATTGTGCAAAATATTGTAAGTTCTCAAGTGTATATAGTGTATATAAAAAACAATGTATCATCAGATTTCAGCTATCATTGCGTGCGCACTTATGCGACCTCGTTCAATCCCGTTTGTTTCGCATTCCGTTGAATACGAGGCGGGCGGCATGTTGAGAATCTAACGCTCGCAAAGTGAAAGCGAGCGTTGGGAATATTCGAGAACGCTCGATTTGCTCCAAAACGCGTTTATTTGCCTTCCCCCCGGTTTTTTTGGTGTTTTCGCTCGCGCCCGGAACACAGGTGCACATCGCGTGACCGCTCGTACAGCGACCAATAGTCTGGTCGCTCGACGATTTGGAGCCAATCAGCGTTTCTCACGTATCGAAGTTTCCTCGCGGAAAAATTCGGAGCTCCGGCCGCGATCGCTTCGCTTGCTCCGGCCGGGAGCTCAGTGAGCCAAGTGCGCCCTAGCCATTCGTACGCGACACTGATTGTCGACATCGAAAACGGACCACGAATCGGAGCGAGTGTAAAAGCGAGTGCTGTGTAACAAACTTTAATAAATTGACTGTTACATTTTCCAAAACGAGAACCTAATTATTTTGAACAGTCCTCGCCGCGCGAAAACCCGGAGCGGTCCACTTAACAATCTTGATTAAATTTACGTGTGGCAAAACTATTGAAACCTAATTCTCTTAAATAACTTCTTAATAACTTAAACCCACGTAAAGTATGTTAGAAATTGTTTAGGACATCGGGTCTTTCTTTATCATGTTTTTTGTTTTTATAAAAGACATGTTTTGTAAAAATCTTATTCCAGTATTCCATATATCTTCTTGTGTGCAATTATCAGTTGCAGTAAAAGTCATAGTCTCCTCATTTATACTTCGACCACGCATTCTAATGCCTCCATTAAGGCTATCAAAAAGATCATTAAAAAATTTTAAAAAATAAGCTGTATCTGTACCATCACGAGGCATTTTCCATGTCTTACATCTACTTTCTAATTCTTGCTCACTATATAACAACATTACTTTAAAATATGTGTTTGAGAAAACTTGTGTGCAGTAAAGTACTCTCATTTTTTTAATTTTTTCTGGTATGACATGAGAATCCTTAATTTTGTCTAAGAATCCATCAAGTCCTCTGCTCTTATCAATAAAATAAGTTTGTAACACGTTTGACCATTTAGCAACTTTTGTAACATTATCCTCTAACATATATTTATAGTCTTTCGTTAACAAATTATTGCGAATGCATTTCATTAAATGCGGGGGATCATATAATGGTATTACTTTGATGCCTTCTATATTTATTATATTATCATGTTTTTCCATTTCCGTTTGTGCATTTCTTTTACTATCAATAATCATAGTTTTGATCGCTTTAACATTTGTACTACCCTGATCACAGACTGAAGCTATTATTTGTAAACCTATTTCATGGCATCGTTTTATTATATCTTTATACATGCACACAATATCCTGCCATGAAGATGTGCCCTTACAAAATGTATATAGAAGGAGATGTTTCCATGTCTTTGTCCATATATACCTTTTAACATCCATACTGTGACATGATCCGCAATATTAATGTTTCGATCAAAACCTGTATCAACAACCCCTTCTATAATATCAGTCGATGCATTATAATACCGGGTGTCTCAGACCACCCGTATCACCCGATTTATTCGTAAACGCAACATTTTAGAGAAAAAGGTTTTAGACTAAAGTTGTATGGTTTCAAGGGGTACATAAGATGGTGTCATTAGTTTCACCTTAAATAGTTGCTTGAAGGTCACGTAAAGGTCACCTTTAATTTTTTAAATAGAACCACCTACTTTTTATTGCATATTCTTGTAGCTTATCTCGAGGGCTTTCCAAAACACTATAAGAAAGTATTTTTTCATTAAGAACTTTTGGAATTATAAGGCTTGAAAGTTCTAGTATTTTGACATAAAATACAAAATATCTTGTAAAACATCAAGTTTTCGGTAATGTTACCTTAATACTTTTATGCACAGAATAATGAGACGAATCAATTGGTATAAAAAAAGCATAGTTCCTTTAAGAAAAAATATGTAATTTGCAACACGCATCTGCATACTTTTTCTTAAAAGCAACTATGTCTTTTGAAAATTCAAAATTTATTTGTCAAAATACTAGAACTTTCAAGCCTTATACGTCCAAAAGTTCTTAATAAAAAAATACTTTCTTATAGTGTTTTGGAAAGCCCTCGAGATAAGCTACAAGAATATGCAATAAAAAGTAGGTAGTTCTGTTTAAAAAATCAAAGGTGACTTTTACGTGACCTTCAAGCAACTATTTAAGGTGAAACTAATGACACCATCTTATGTACCCCTTGAAACCATACAACTTTGGTCTGGAACATTTTTCTCTAAAATGTTGCGTTTACGAATAAATCGGGTGATACGGGTGGTCTGAGACACCCGGTATAAGCCTGCGCTTAATTTCATCTCGTCAAATAAGAGTACACAATATTTTTCTCGGTAATCTTTAAATTTGGAAACTCTTTCTTTTAAATTTTCAAATACACATTCTGATATGCTGCTACTTATAGATACATTTTGGATTACTTTTCTTAACGTTTCGATACTAGGTAAGCAAAAAATATTGACTAGAAATCTATATAAATTTGGACTTCTCTTTGCTAATGTCAGCGCAAAGGCTTTATCTTTAATTGAATAACGCCGATTATACTTATCTGTTTGAAATTATTAATATTGGATAAAAAGAATGTTTGCATCGGATCTGGCATTTCCTCAATTGTTGTAATAAAATTACTTTTGCCTAACTTCTTCATCTCTTTCAACCGCTGGTATAAGGAAACTCCTCTCTTTCTCTGTTGCCTTGAAATTTTCATTAAGTGTACTATTTGATTGTATACATGTTTGTCGCGCACAGATAACTGTGACTGTCGGGTTACGTGGAAAAGGTGTAAAATGGAATCTAGAAATAATTGAGATAAATAAAATTTAGACAAACAATTCAGATAAGACAATATATTTTTTGTATGTAATATGTCATATTTTCAGACATGTCATATGTCATAGCTTCATAATATAAAGAATATGAATTACAACTTTACGATTGAGAATATAAATAATTGAAAATATAAATGAAAATATAAATCACATCTTCATGATTAGTATAAATCATATCTCCATGGTTGAGAATATAAATAAATTTTATTACGTTTACTACCTTTCTTCTTTTCCTTAGTTGATAATTTGCGTTTCAATTTGCGCTGTGGAACTAATGATGTTGAACAATTTGGTTGTTCGGTGTCTGTGATATTTGAATACTCAATAGACGCTGTATCTAAAAGTAATTCAAAATAGATTATAAATACAGTACATTTATAGAAATATAAATACAAAACAGGTTATAAATAACTTCAGTATATACTCAGTTTTAAATAATATATTGAAAAAAAAAAATATATATAGAAAACTTGATATCAAAATGATTAAATATTAGTCATATTGTACCTGTTTGTTCTATCTGTCCTATCTCATCAGCATCAAACTGTTCATCTGTAACTTGCAAAGTTATTTGTGCTATTTTATTAGGATCAGATTCCAAATTAATAGTAACTGACAAATCAGCAGGATAATCTGTAAAAATATGTTCACAGTTTCATAAGATATAAAAAACGCGTTCCTTTCATTATGTAATATTCTATATATTAATTATGTCACTAATTATGTTATTAATGTTTTTGTAACATTTGTTGCTGTCACTGGCAAATCTATATTTTTTCTTTGACTTTCATTAGGATTGTATATTGATGTATCAATGGAATCTGTATATAAAAAAAATATATATATGTGTATGTATATAAAATTTATTCAAATAAGTTAATTAAAATATATTTTAATATGTATATACTAGGTAAATTCAGTGTTGGAATGGCCATATTACTAAGCCTTTTACTAAATTTGAAGCGTTGTTCAAAATGGGCATCACACAGACAACTTTTTCTCTCAATTGTTTATGAGATAATTGCAATAAGTTCCTGTTGCCACATGCACTTATCCATTGTCTACATCGTTCTAATAATTTTGGAAAATGGTACTTTTTTTCAATGTTAAAAGTACAACCTTCTACTTCACATTTTTTATATGACGTAGTCATTCCTATCAAAAAAGTAAATAATTATAGAATATAAAAAATATAAAATATAAGTTAAATTAAAGCAATTACTTTGCAATTTTTATTTAATTTTTTTGAGACTTGTATGAGTAAAGCCCCTTGCACAATGCCAGGCAACAAGCAATAGGAACAGGGAATAGAAGTCAGAAATCATGTATAAATGCAGAATAAACAGTGACACAGGCAATAGACACAGAGTTTCCGTCACGTTGGAAATTCTGTGCCTATTGCCTGTTGCCAATCAATCATAGCATTCGAATTTTTTAAGTTGTAATTAACGATTTTTTGGTTATTTCTTGTTCCTATTGCCTGTTGCCTGGCATTGTGCAAGGGGCTTTAAGATCTAAAAAAACTTTGGATAGCTGCATATGGGTTATGCAGCTATCAAAATTTATCTGCCCCGGGATTCTGTAACTCCTTAACGACAGTTTCGGTATCGTTGCGCAGATATTATATATGGTAAAAAAGCTGCGCAACGATCCGACAACTGTCGCTAAGGAGTTACAGAATCCCGGGGCTGGATTGGTCCTTAGATTTATTTGGTAAACGGTATCATTACGTTATCATTGCATACTTTACGCAGGTATAATTATTCTCAATTAACTGTAACCATCACGTGCTGTAACCCAAATCTGCAATATACCACAATATACGACTGATTGCCACCGAAACAGCTCTCACCAACACCAATCGACACTCACCGATACAGACACTGCTCAACACTGCTGAAACAGCTCTCACCGATATGAATTATACATGTATTTGTGGCATCTAGTAACGCCATCTACCACTTAGGAAAGAACTTTTTGAGGATTCAGTCGACCGTATTACGCTTGGAGCCCCTGCTTCGTCTTCACCACGGCGTTCCGCTACTCCTGACGAAGCCTACTATCCAAAACCTAGGGCAACACACCAAACGGGGTCCAGAGTCTGAGCACCGACCGTGAGTTCTCAGGTGTTCCCGCACTCCGACAAATTCACTCCCGACGGCCACGGCCAAGTGGAGTCGAGCGTGCTCGGCCTCGTAACGAGGGTTCTTGCTACCGTAGCCCCAGGACTCCGCAATCCTCCGCTGTACATATCGCGTTCCCGCCCGCGTTTTAATATGGTAATCCCGCGTTCCGTATTCCTCACCGAGTGCACGGGCACTACTGTAAAATACCGCGTCCGCATAAGATTGTAATCCCGCGGTCAGTATTCCGCGCCGAGTGCACACGCACTACGGTAAAGTACCGCGTCCGCATAAGCTTGCAACCCCGCGTTCCGTCTTACCTGCTGAGTGCGCATGCACTACTGTAAAATACCGCGTCCGCATAAGATTGTAATACCGCGTCCCGTATTCCACGCTGAGTGCACATGCACTATTGTAAAATACCGCGCCAGCATAAGATTGTAATCCCGCGTCCCGTATTCCACGCTGAGTGCGCATGCACTATTGTAAAATACCGCGTCCGCACAAGATTGTCATTTGGCGCAGAGTTAGATTAGTATTAAGTGCGTTTGCGGCCAAGTCCGCCGAGCTATAGCTCAAATAGGATAAGTCAGCGACAAAGTGTCGCGAATTTCAGCCGAATGGGTTACCCGGTTCAAAACACAGATACAATAATGTTTTACGAGCGAGCCGAGACCGCGTTCGCAAAATAATTTACCACGGGTCAAAATATCGAAATAACCGCCCATGACTGACGAGCGCAAGATAGAACTTAGTCATGGATAGGCGGACGAGTGATCCGAGCCCGCGTTCGCAAAATAATTTACCACAGGCCAAAATATCGAAATAACCGCCCATGACTGACGAGCGCGAGAGACAGGTTAGTCAGGGAAAGGCGAGCGAGCGATCCGAGATCGCATTCACAAGATAATTTACGCAAAGCCCGAATGTTGAGATAGCGGCCCATGACCGACTTGCGAAAGATAAAACTTAGCCAGGAGCGGTCGGCTGTGCGATCCGACTGGGCGTAAGATAAAATGCGAACCGTGCGATACCATCGCGAAATAACAAACCCTGACAAATGTCCGAGACCTGGGTCACAGTCAGGGGAAGTCGGCGTCGAGCCAGTGACCTTGGTCTGCGATTCCGGAAACGGGACGTCATCTCCAGGGACAGGCGGCGGAAACGAGTCACCATGGCCCCAACAATCAGTCGTAGGGGGTCGACGTCAACGGCGAGCACGCTCCGGGTCACCTGGACATCTTCTCCGAGAAAGTCGTCCGGGGGAGGGTTTCTCAGCGTAGGAAAGGTCGTGCGCACGGTCGGCGTCGTCGGCGGAAGTAAATTGTTAAAGCAGGAAACCTGGTGCATCGGGGCCAGGGCGCGCGGGTAGCGCGAGCGCAAATCCGGTGGAAATTTCCATGATGAAGTAGTAGGTCGCCCGAACACGTAAACATGCGTAGAGGGGGAAAAAGAGAAAGTCAAACATCTGGCGAACATCTGGCACTACGGCGCAATAGGCGTCGGAATGGGGGTAAAAACCGATAGTGGGGAGCCCGAGAGCGACCCGCAGCTCGAGGCAGTCCGTCGGGGATTCTCGTTGTGGTAACATCATATCGTCGCGCTAACGTTCTTCGCGTACGACTTAGTCCCGCGAATGGTTCGCCCCGAGATCCGTAGCAACTGGCAACGCCCGCGGAAACGCGTTACCTGCTCGCGGTTACTAAAGCAAGAGACGCAGAGTCGTCAAAATTAGATTGTGAAGTGCGAAGCGAAGGGTACTCATGCCCGTGACACGCGTGTCAGCCATTTTGTGAACAACGAAGATCTGTGAACAACTTCCTGCGGGAAAACATTTCAATAAATAAATATTCAAATCATGATATAAAATAATTCAAGAATTATCATCATTTACTTATCTTTTTACTTACCTGGTCCATCGTCGGTGATCCCTCGAAGTCCATCGTCGATCCGTGTGAGAATCCGGGTGGCAGCGGCAACGGTGATCCAGCGTTGGCAGGAACCTGAAAATAAAGGAGAATGATTAGATTGATAATTTGCAAAGTCATGACTACTTACCTTCTCGGTTGGTAAAGGTTAAACTGAGTGGCGACCGTGTTAAGGAATAAAACGTCGGGATTCGGACACCCAAATCACAACGTCCGGTCACAACATATCGCGCCCCGCCTTCACACGTCGGTGTCATGCCGAAGACCGCGTTGCGTTACTTTCTGTAAACTGTCAAATTGAATAAATACACGTACTTATTATACACGCGTTACCACACTGATTATTGTCTCTGGGCCATCTATCGAACCCTGATCCGGCAAGCTAGTCCGCGTTCGATACGAGATAGACAGGCTGTTACACAAGAAACAGCGCAAATAAGAGGAGAAGTAGATAATCTCCTTTTAACAACAAAGAAACCATTCAGGGCGGCATCAAAAGCAACAATAAGTAGATGGATCAAGACAGTGATGTCTCGCTGTGGAATAAGCGAAAAATTCACAGCTCATTCCACGAGGCATGCGGCGACGTCGTCAGCTTTGAAAAAAGGAGTTGGAGACAATTAGGAAAACGGCAGAGTGTTCAAAAAACTCACAGGTTTTCGCCAAGCACTACAATAAAATTGTTGTTTCGGCAAATAGTTCCTTTGCGGAAGCTGTTATGCATTAAAAAAAAAGCAAATGCTCGAATAAGTAAAAGAGAAATCCCTTGCAAAAGCGGTTACGCACCAACGATGTGCAATATGTGAAAACTATATTTGTTTTATTTTTAAGTTGCTAGTCAAAAAAGTCGTTTCTTTTCTATAATTGGTAGACAAGACTAGTCATGTTCCGTACTTATTACTAGAATATGTAACAAATAAAAATTACTTTTTCTGAACATCTACATGGTTAATCGCGAGAACGAGACTTGAATATAATTGAAAGATCAAACGATCTCATACAGAGATGTTCGATCGTAATTATATGAAAAGTCTCGTTCGAACGATCATTCCCACCCGTTGTAAACCCATACTTATTCCCTACCCGAATCGAAAAATAATTTTTATTTAGCGATAATTCATTGAGCTCTAAACTTTATGAAGCATGGCGTCGCCCGTCGGGCATGGGTAGGGAGACAACATAAGAAAATAAAAATCACTCTAAAGATTGTGGCACCACTGAGCGTGGAAGGCGGTACTACATGGTTAATCGCTCGAACGAGACTTTTCATACAATTACGATCGAACATCTCTCTATGAGATCGTTTGATCTTTCAATTATATTACACGTGCGTGAAAAGTGGCCCATTACGCGCGCGCCATCTGTGCGACAAATAGCCAATTCCACACATGAGTCGAAACAGTGCGGTAATGTTACATTACCGCACTGTTTCGACTCGTGTGTCGAATTGGCCATCCGTCGCACAGATGACGCGCGCGCAATAATGGGCCACTTTCCACGCACTTTGTAATATAAAATAGGGTGTGTAACACGTGCGGGTTGAGAATTCTCAACTTCCCGCACTTGTTACACAAATAACTATTTCGCATTATAAATGCGATTTTTACGTATAATATACTTACCTATACTTACCTGATGAATCCTGGAGAGTCCTAGAGTATGTATGATGTACCTGAAAATAAAAAGAGAATTTATAAAGATATTGGCTAATAGCATGAATGAATGAATGTGCGATATTAGTATTAATATGTAATGAGCAGGGAAGCCGCGAATTGATGTACAGAGTGACATGAATGAAATTAGGGACAATTACACATTCGGGAACATGCGTGCGAGATTTATCAATATTATATATTTCATTTTCTTATTTTAAGGAAAGATTAAATAATGTAAAGCATGTAGTTGCGTGTCTAAAGAATATTTCGGTTAGATTCATTTAATTTTGATATCCTTGAAGTTGTTTACGTTTCAAGGAAGTTCCGTTGAACGTGTTCAGACAAGTCAGCTACATGGTAGAAAGAGATAACGAAGAATAGCTTAACTGGCTACTCATTGGCCAAAGAGAAGTGAGTGGGATCGAATGGCCAGCCAGGGTATAAAGGGAAGCCCGAGCAGCGACTCGAGGTCTTTCCCGCTGACGTTATGAGAGCAACTGTTAGCGTGTTCGGTATTAAATATATATTGCATAAAAATTAACGATCGTGATAATCGTACAAGGGAGAGATTAGTTTCGCGACAGCGTATACTTGCAATCATTTTTCTCTTAACGAACGATTGTTAAGCGGCAATAATCATTATTGTGATATTATCCGACTCGTAATACGGGATTGCACAAGGTTAACGCCCGATAGCCGTTAAATCATTATTTGATCTTTTCTTGCGTACTTATGTACCCAAAGTGAAATATAGTACATTTTGTTATTGTTAAATCAATACAAATACTTGATTATTGAAATTTCCTATCCTACAATCCGATATTACAAACGCGAACTGATTGCGATTGCGGGACTTGATAAATTCATTGTCCGTTAAACGTTAACAAGCCAAGCAGCGTACCGATATTCGAGACCAAAAAGAAGGAAGAAAGCCTCTCACACATCAAGGTAATTGAAGAGCAGACACGTTTTGTGTAAGCGTCTAAAACACAGTAACGACCGATTTATTATAATCCAAGTAAGTGGATTCTTATTCGAGACCGTAAGTTCGGTCACAACCTAACCTGACCAACTCGCCCGTGTCTCCCCAGTTCTGACCCGGGTTGAGATCCAAATTAATCCCAAAATTGTGACAAATTACCCCATCGGTCAGGTCGGACCGTACCAAATAATTACGTATAATTTTTTTATATTTTTTATTTTAAGCTATAGGGACTAGTAATAATTTGAAAAAAAGGTCCGAAAAGGGTAAAAATTAAAGATGCGCACGAGACGAGACGAGACGAGATTCCTGCGATCTCGATCTTGATCTCGAAAAATCTCAAAACATGCATATCAATCTCGAATTTTCGAGAACCTTGAATATATGATCTCAATCTTGATCTCGATCTCGACGATATCTTGACGAGATTAGCGATACAAAAAATAGTTTAAAATATGCAAAAATTGTGGTAAATGAATGGATCTGTTAAAATTTTAGCGGAAAAATATGTATACTGCATTTACTTGGTGTTTTTACCTTAATCTTTTCTAAAAGACTTAAAACATAGCGTCTCTGCTGTATATTTTAGACCAATGCTGTGTTAATGTGTCTGTTTAATCAGCAACCAAACGCTAATAACAGCTCCCTTTTTAGCCATGAAAATTCGATCAAAGAAAAATATTGAATTTATTCGAAAGATGAGACAGCATAACTTATTATTTCAATAATTTTCGAAAAATTAATCTAGAGATTTAATTTTCCAAGATTTAATTAAATTTTTCTTAAGGTTTAAATCAAACGTCATACCAAATCTTTCATTTTCACCCAGGATTGTTTAAACTTCACACAAATATGTTTTGTGGTACTTACGAAAAAACAATTTAATTCTCGAAAAAATGAATGTACAAAACATAATACATATATTTTTCTCGACCTTCTTGAAACACTTATACACGATACAAATAGGTAAGGTAAGGGCATTCTAACTCAACCCGTGGGATCTGGGGGGGGTGAAGGGCGGGGGGACACCCCGCGGGGGGGGTATTGCGGGCGGGGGGGTACCGCAGGGGAGGGGGACGGGGGACCCGCGTTTTTCGGACGCCGCGGGGGAGGGGGAGGAGGGACCCGCGTTTTTCGGGCGCCGCGGAGTCCACGTGCAACGGCCGCGCTGGTCCGCGTGACGTCACACGGCATGCTCCCGCTCGCGTTATCTCTCCCTCGTAGATGTTTCCCCCGTCACCCGGTCGCGCGCGTCTTCACGTTCGCGCGGTCTTTCTCCCCCGTTCGCGTTCTCGCTCCCGACTCCCGGCCCCCGTTCTTGCTCACGATCGCGAATCTTTTCTTCGCCAACGATATTTAATCGTTTAGATCTTCGCGATATCTAATTTTTAATATTACATTTAAGTAAACGATAAACGAAGACAGCTTTATGACAGGGAATGGGATGAACGGTAAAAAAATGACGAGGAAAAATAATTAAAACTTTTTTTATCATATTGTATGCATTTATTTATCATGTAACGCATTATACACAATAGTATCAACAGCATACGCCAACAGTTCACAATCAATAATCAAATTTTTATTATAAACTTCACGCAAGATTTTAACTGCATTACATTTATCGGTGATACAATTTTGGCGTAAAATTATTACAAACTGTTTAAATTTTTCACTTACGCCATAAACATTTTGACATAGTTGAAAATACACATTTTCGACGCAATGTTCTAGTTTGAACAGGAAAAGTACGGTTGACGGTTTCATGTACAGGCTGGTGTCGCACGATGTCAATTTTACAATATCTGCGTCACGTATTTTAACGAGTTCCAAATCTCGAAACGCTAGCGATGATGGCTCCGATGACTGCACGAGTCGCTGAATATCTGCACGTTTTTCGATGAATGTCACCCACGTTGCATGAGGCAGAATTATCCAATTGCCTCGGTTATCGCCAATAAGTATATCCACAGAGGACATAGGTCCCGCGTTGATTTCAACATCCAAAAATTTATATGCTGTCGATGTCATGGCAAATCTTCTTCCCAAAATACGTGGCGTGTAGCAGGATTTATCAAAACTGAAAAAAAGTAGAATTACGTTTATAAAAATTTTTTTGCACAAGTATATACGAAAATTAGCGGTACTTACTCATTGTGCTGTTTCTCGCACGTTTTATCCTGAATCGGAACGTAGTAGTTCGCACCGTGAGTGTTCATCGTATCTGGAGGCTGTTTGCGACGTACTCGAACCGTATCAAACTTTCGACTGCGCTCTAGAATCCTCGCAGATATTTTTTCTGCGATCTTAAAAATGCAAGTTTGCATTTCAGCCAAGCGTCGCTGCTGCAGGGTGACCACCACCACCACAATCCACATATATGTTAAATGTGATATATTTGTCAAGAACATACGTGTCTCGCGATGATGTCATCGAAAACGTGCAAAACTGCAAATTTTGCAATTTCGCATAAGTCAATGGAACATTATTGTTTTCAAGAACATGTTGCGATGTGTCGCGCGATGATTTCATCGCACACGTGCAAAACTGCAAATTTTGCAAATAGCGCCGATGTACGGCTACTGAGATGAAATTAGATATGATAAGCAAACGATACATCATTAGTAGAATATAAAATGAATAATCTGGGGATACGCTCAGTAATCGAGAATTGGAAGTCGTGAGTACAACAAATGGTGTCGGAAAGAGGATCGTGCAATAACATGGAGCAAAAGTTGTTGGAGCAATCCACCCTTTTAAATTCGAAGGAAGACTTTGCCGCGTGGGAGCAACAATGTGACGAGTTTATCGAATTGTTGGAAGAACAAAGTCAAATTAAACGGCCACGAGTATCGATTGGTCTTAAATAGTCGTTGGTCGCTTGTATTGCAAGACTCGAAGGTCTGAAAGACTCGATACGACAACGTTTCGTGCATGTGGGTGCTGGATACAGTGCGAGTGAGACAGGACTCAGATGGCCCGAGGTAGATCCGGCTTTTGAAAGTCGCATACTGACCGGTGCGGTAATAAATTCCAAACACATCGACCCTCGTCAATTTCTCAAAGATGCGAGAGAAATCGTATTCAGTCATGTGCGGAACATCATGCAACGGCACGACAATGTAAAAATAAACACAATGTTTAATGGCGAATTTGTTGCGGGTGACAAACGCGCAAATAAAAGTATCGCAACGAGAAACAGTGAACTCTTTCGTGAGTCTGATCTGTGTGAGTGGTACAAGCGACACGTCATCGAGCCTACCTTAGCAAAGCTGGAGGAATTCCAGGAACGTGATAGTGGATGGGAGTTGTCGCGTATACTCAATTTAATGGTAATTGTGAATAAACACAATCCATTGCACGCGGCGTGTTTTGTGGAAATACCGCAAAAAATTAAAAAAAAGAAGGCGGTCATAAACGTGCAATCATTGAGCAATGCATGTTTTGCATGGTCAGTGGTGGCTGCTCTGTATCCAGCCCAAAAAAATGCAGAACGGAAATCGTCGTATCCTCATTACACGTCAGTGCTAGATCTTACGGACATTGAGTTTCCAATAACGTTGGATCAAATTAAAAAATTTGAAAATTACAACATCTCCATCAACGTGTACGGCATCGAGAAAAAACAAGGAACTTGCAATTCTACCAATACACCTCACCGACCGAAAAATGGGCAGACACGTAAATCTGCTGTACATGCATGACGACAACGTGGGACATTTTGCATGGATTAAGAACCTATCCCGCCTCGTGAGCTCGCAAATCAACCGACACCATGGTCGGAAATACTTTTGTGATTGGTGAGTATACATCCTAATAAATAATAAAATAATTTTTACGTAAAAGATATAAAAAAATTTCATTATTTACAGATGTTTGAACTATTTCTACACGAGCGAGAAATTGGAAGCTCACACCGTCGACTGTCGGGAGATGAACGACTGTGCGATCAAGTTACCGAGCGATAACAAGTGGTTGGCCTTTAAAAATCACAACAGGAAAGAACGAGTTCCGTCTATCGTATACGCCAACCTGGAATGTACCCTGGAGAAGTTGGTAGCGGATCCGGAAACGTCCAGGTACACATATCAACATCATCGCGTGTTTAGCATAGGGTACTACGTGCGTTGCTCGTACGACGAGTCGTTATCAATGTATCGGTTTCGTCGTGATAAGGATTGCGTCGCGTGGTTCGCCGAGGAGCTAAGACGTTTAGCTCACGACGTAAAAACTATATTGTCTACTATACCTATGGCAGATTTCACGCGAGACGAGTGGGGAAAATTTAACAGCGCAACGCACTATCACGTCTGCGAAGAACCGTTCGAGCCAGACGACATGCGAGTACGCGACCATTGTCACCTGACCGGCCGATACAGAGGTCCCGCGCATTCTAATTGTAACTTAAATTATAAAGATTCGCATTGCATTCCCATAGTGTTTCATAATTTATCGGGATACGATGCACATTTTATTATAACGGAAATAGCAACAGCGTACGAAGGACATATAGACTTACTCCCAATCACAAAAAAAAAATATATTTTGTTTACAAAAAATGTTCAAAGCACCGAAAATAAAGATAAGAAAACTTGCGTCAAATTGCGATTTATTGATTCGTACACGGTTCTCACCGCTAGTCACGACAAATAGGCATCTTATCTCAGAAAGGATAAACTGCGAACATTGCAACGCGAATTTTGTGAATTATCCGCAGAAAATTTTGATTTGCTGACAAGAAAAGGCGTATTTCCATATGAATACATTGACTGCGTCAAAAAGTTGGAGGACTTGTGTTTACACCGCGCGACTCGTTTTACAGTTCATTGACAGGTGACACCGTATCCGAGAGCGATTACGCGCACGCCGTCAACGTCTGGCAGCGGTTCTCCATTCAAACGCTCGGTGACTACAGCGATTTATATCTCAAAACCGATGTCTTGCTGTTGGCCGATATCTTTGAAAATTTTCGCGATAGCTGCGTCGCGAGTTATGGACTCGATCCCGCGTATTATTATACTCTACCGGGTTTTACGTGGGATCCTATGTTGAAGCATACACACATCAATTTCGAATTGCTCACTGACATTGACATGGTCATGTTTATTGAACGAGGTATACGCGGCGGTTTGAGTCAATGTTCAAACAGATATGCGCTGGCCGACAAGTACATGCAGTCGTACGATTCATCGAAACCGTCGTCGTACCTCATGTATTTCGACGTAAACAACCTGTACGGCTGGGCAATGAGTCAACCATTGCCATACACAGATTTTAAATGGGTCGACGACGTAACCGATTTTAATGTTATGGATGTCGCGTTGGATTTCTTGATAGGCTACATTCTCGAAGTCGACTTGGAGTATCCGCAACATCTTCACGACGCACACTGACCTACCGTTCTGTCCGACGCGCGATAAACCACCCGGCAAGCGGCAGGACAAGCTCCTCGCAACATTGTACGATAAGAAACGTTATGTAATACATTATCGCAACCTGCAGCAGTGTACTCGTCACGGTCTCCGTATATCAAAGATTCACCACATATTGAAATTCGCGCAATCTCCATGGCTTCGCGATTATATAGACCTCAATATGAAATTTAGAACATTGGCCAAAAATGATTTCGAGAAAAATTTATACAAATTGATGAACAATGTTTGGCAAAACCATGGAGAATGTGCGCAATCACGTTGACGTGCGACTCGTGACTCATTGTGAGGGTAGATACGGCGCGGAGGCAATAATCGCGAAACCAAATTTTCATAGCCGAAGCGTCTTTTCGGAGAATCTAGTAGCAATAGAAATGCGAAAACTCGAGGTGAAGTTCGACAAACCAATCTACGTGGGTATGTGCATCCTCGATATATCCAAGACATGTTTGTACGAATTTCATCACGAGTACATGTTACCGTTGTATCGCGACAAGTGTAAAGTCACGTACACCGATACGGACAGTCTCATTTATCACATTGAGTGCGACGACGTGTATGATATCATGAAGCGCCACATTAATAGATTTGACACTAGCGATTATGCGATCGATAATGCATACAGTATCCCACTCGTCAATAAAAAAGTACCGGGCTTAATGAAAGACGAAAATAACGGTGCGATAATGACCGAATTCGTCGGGCTTAGAGCAAAGATGTACGTCTTGCGAGTAGACGGTAAGAAAGATACGAAAAAGGTTAAAGGTGTTAAGAGTAAAATCGTAGCCAGGTCGATAACGTTCGACGATTACACGCGATGTCTGCGCGACGAAATTGAAATGACGCGACAGCAAACCTGCATAAAATCCAAACAACACGAGATATACACCGTATCCGAAACGAAAATAGCTCTAAGTCCGTACGATGATAAGCGATACATTATACCCGGTTCTACCGAGACGCTGCCATGGGGACATTATAAAATACCATTGTAAATATATTGTAATTACACTTAGATATTTAGGAAAATAAATGACTCATTTGTATGTATAATATGTTTTTATATTGTAATAAATTTTGTGACGTGACAAAAGTCACGTCCCTTACCCCAGATGGGAGCTCGGCCGAGGGAGGCGTCAGGGATGGTGCCTCCGCCCGGGGCGGGCGGAGAGCAAACATTTAGGTTAGGATTAAGATCTGTTGCGAGCGTTACAGGTCGAGGGAGTGCGGAGCAGATGGCCAGGGTCACGATGTTGTAACGGCATATGCCGCATCGAGGGATTTACGGCTGGACTGCATGAAGCTTCCGAGGGCGGACGGTCGACGGGCGGGTCACGCTGGAGCCCACAGCCGGAAAATCAGTTGGTTTGTCAGAGCGTCACCAGCGGCACGAGAGCACTGCAGCCCGAATACGGAGGACCCGAAGAGAAGGACGCCCCGACAAAGGTTTCCGTCAAGGAACGGGGCCACCACCGGTGTACCGCCACCGGTCGACGAGCCAGGGCCCGGCCGGCCTAGCCGTCGAGAAACCGGACTATGAGTCGCGGCCTGGACAGCCGGTCTCACGAAAGGCGGGCTTTAAATCTACCGCCGGCGGATGGGAGCAGTGACAAGGGGCGCCCTAGTAGGGCGCGACGGTCGCCTAGGAGGATCGGTAGCGTGCCAGGGCGCAGCACCTGATGGGGCTAGGGACACCGGCGCGCGAGGGCTCAGCGTGGTCCCGCCGGGCCGAAGGAACGCCACTGTCGTGCGAGCCGCCATCCCGGCAACATCCAGCCCTGCGAGCCGAACGACGAGCTGCCGGAACCAGGAGGAATTTGTAAGGCCACTGCTCAGCCTCCCCGAAGTAAGATCGCGGTAATATATAACAAGGCCCTCCCGGGAGTCGCGGGAATACATGGAATCCGCCGTAATTGAATCATACCGAGTGCCATACCGCGGGAGGGCCCGTGCGACAAAGTGATCGCGAGTGCCCGTCTCGGGGATGCGAACGTACGGCCACCGACAGTCAGCGTGTTTGTAATTTCGTTGCGTAGGTTTTTGTTTGGTGTACTTTCGTTGCGTGTAATCTCGTTGTGGGTAATTTCGTTGCGTGTAATTTCGTTGCGGGCAATTTTGTCGCGTGTAATTTCGTACTCGTCGTTGGCTTAACCGTGCCGTAGTTTTGGAAAATGGCTCTCGCGCGTGCGAGAGTCTCGTAGTTGTCGTTGCCGGTTAAGTTCGCGCCATTTGTAATTAGAAATCCGTGCGTTTCATCGGGATTAATGGCCCACGGTTGTGTCGCGTTTACAGGTGAGGCCATTCGTGCGTTTCGGGAGGAGTGAAGATCCCCAGCGTCGTCGCGGTAGATCGTAAGGAAATTGCGCTCATTTAGACGTAGACGTTTCGAGTATTTCGCGTTTGACCGTCCGGGTAGAATCCGCTGCAATTTATGTCGGGGAATAGTCTTGTACGAATTCGACCGGGATTGCCGTGCAGTTCAGCGACGGAATGAGTATCGCGCTCGTGGGGTGACACGTGGCACGTACTCGAATTCTGTTTGTTCGCCGTGGAACACGTTTACCTTCCACTTGTTATCTGCCTTACAATGAAATATAATTTTATGTTCTTTGTTACTTGAGTGTGATGATTGCGCTACGCTCCCTCTCCTATTCCAACCGCGGTTAATCAAAGAAGCCCACGCCTGAGAATACTGCGATCTCGTGTATCGTGGTGCGAGGAATCGCATCTGGCGCCCAACATTACATCTTAAAAATACTCAGTCGAGCTACCATCGGGGTTTCGGAGAGAAATATCGCGAATCAATAAAGGATCCTTAGTGAGGAAAGCGACGGCGCGCTCCTCCACGGCCGGCGAGACCGTGAGGACATCGTCGTCGTCGTCGCAATTTTTACAATACATTATTCTTGTGTATCCATAAATTGTGTGAATTATCAAATCCTAACCACTTTACATAAACCTCATCCCCCCTTTTGCGCAAAACTTTTTCAACAAGATACACGTCGGGATTAGCAACGCGATGTAACTCGTATTCGTAGAAGCCGCCGGCGATAGGTTTTCCGCAGGAATCTTCCAAGATACGTCACAGGATTAGTTTTCTGCACTTTGACGATTGTAAACACCTCCGTGGTCCAATGTGGCGTGTATTCTTTCTCGAAGATTGTCTTGAATTTACTCACGCGTACCGAGTCGCCCACTTTGAATCGCGCGGGAGCAGCGATCTTTACGTGGCTGTACACCGTTTTTAGGAGCTTGTCGGCGATCGCGGGAGTAACATCGATGGGTCGCATGCCGATAGTTTGATGCTTTCGCGCGTTGTAATCCGATACGAGACCCGGCAGCGAGTCGATCCATTTGTAATTTCCATTGCGCGTAACATTTTCCACATGTCGTTCGATTGAAGCGTGCGATTGAATCGTTCGACGACCGATGCCTTCATTACGAAATAGGTCGAATAGTGATTGATATTATGTTTCTTCAAGAGTTTCTGCACGTTGGCGTTGTAAAATTTTTTTCCCTTGTCAGTCTGCAGATTGTTTGGACATCTTCCGCCGTCTCGAATTATTTTTGCAATCGCCGTAGTAACCTCGGGTCCGCTCTTGGCCTTGAGCGGTACGGCTCATGCGTGCTTGTTCAGCACGTCGATAACGGTTAGTATGTAGTGGTAGCCTCTGTTGAATCGCGTGTATGGACGCATCTCGACCACATCCGCCTGCCACATGTCATCCGCGCACTATGACGCGTCTTCGCGAAAAATGTCTTTTCGCAGGAGCGTGTAATTCTTCCACCAGCCGCCGTTTCAGCTGATTGCTTCTTACTAGCCATGACGATGGCGCGCAACTGACGCAGAGATCAGATGCACGTTCTTATCTATTGGCGATGATTCGCAATTACATCTTGAATCATCTTTCGAAGTTTGTTTAGGGTAATTTGCACGTTATTCTGAAATGCGGCCATCTTTCTCTCGATTTCATCCTGCCGATCTTTCAAAATTTGCACGCTCTGCTGCACGTAACGTTTATTGGCGGCATCGCCATCATCTACAGGCGGCGCTATCCGTCGAATCTTGCGCGATTTTGCGTCAAAGTCGGTGGCGACCATGCAAAGAGCGTTATCGTGCACGTAATTTCTGATTAATCCGCTCCATTGATAGTACGGTTCCGCACCGCCTCTTCCGAGCGATATACCAAACTTGTTGATCGGCATTTCGATGTTGATTGAACGGATCGCTGTCGCGCATTTTAATTTATAATAAGTCCAGCCTCGCGAAGTTCCTCGACAATCGACAAGATCTCGTTATCGTGACCGGTGTGACCCGCTAGGCGCGAAGCTTCGAGCAATCGGAGACGATCTACGAGCTCGTTGGAATCATCCCAATGAACATAGTTGATCTTGTTGTCGTTTAATGTCATGGCACGCGGTATACCTTTTCCAGGTTTTTTACCCGAAATCAACGGTGCGATTATTTCTGTGTACTTGTATCCCCTGTTGCCCTTTATTTGAGCGTGAGCATCATAATTGCGTTTATGAGCATTCGTCATTAACAGAATGCTCTTGTACCCTTGCATATCATCCTCCATGTAGATATCGACATCGTGATATTTTTTAAAGATCAACTCGTAAAAACCGCGTGTGCCATTGTATCGCATGCCGTCGATAATTATGTTGTCCACGTTGTCCACGTCAAAACGTTTATTACCGAGCATCATTCAATCGTTGCTGAAATAAATGCCGTACACGGTGTCTATACCGCTTTCTTCATCGCCGCTCAGAACTGCCCCGACGTACTTTTGGTTCAATGGACCCAATTTATCTCGCAACGTTTCTTGACCCTCAGGTGTTTGCAACTTCTGTCGAACGGACGTCACGAGTGGGCAGGGTTCAAAATAATGCATTACTTTTTGTAATGTATTACGGTTTCATTAAAGATTATTTTTTTAATAACCAATACGAAGGTTTTCAATTACGCAATACTTTTTAAATAATTAGTGCGATTTTTTTCATTACGCATTACTTTTCAAATAATCAATGCGGTTTTTTCCATTACGCATTACTTTTTAAATAATTCATGCAATTTTTTTCATTACGCATTACTTTTTAAATAATTAATGCGATTTTTTTCATTACGCATTACTTTTTAAATAATTAATGCGATTTTTTTCATTACGCATTACTTTTTAAATAATCAATGCGATTTTTTTCCTTACGCATTACTTTTCAAATAATCAATGCGGTTTTGTTTATTACGCATTACTTTTTAAATAAATCAATGCAATTTTTTTCATTACGCATTACTTTTTAAATAATTAATGCGATTTTTTTTATTACGCATTATTTTTTAAATAATCAATGCGATTTTTTTATTACGCATTACTTTTTAAATAATCAATGCGATTTTGTTTATTACGCATTACTTTTTAAATAAATCAATGCGATTTTGTTTATTACGCATTACTTTTTAAATAAATCAATGCGATTTTTTTCATTACGCATTATTTTTTAAATAATTAATGCGGTTTTTCCATTTCGGATTATTTTTTTAATAATTAATAAGTAAAGAATAAATTACTTTTTAAAAAATTAATAAGCAACTCATTATTTTTTAATTTGAATTTTTATTACGCCCAGTTACATTTGCGTTACAGCATATATCGTAATTATTGTGGTTATGATGACTCTTTTCAGCCATTCTTCCAACAAATTATTATATATTTATAAATTATTTATTGAAATAATTTCTTTAATTTTTGTATGTTTTACTACTTCACCCAAGTATGTTCAATCAGGATTCTTATATATTTGCTAAAAAATAATAATAAAAATAAAATTTTGATTAATGGTTTAATTGAATACAATCAATATACATTGCACAAGTATATATATTTTTGACGTAGAACTACGTCTTTCCTGACAGTGGGTAGGAGGTAATATTGGGAGCATCGGTGACGGTGGACGTGGACGGGGACGGGGGACGGGGGACGGGGATGGGGTGGAGACGGTGGACGGGGACGAGGGACGGGGGACGGGAGACGAATGCAACGGCAACAAATGCAACAAAAACACGTCACACTTTGAACGTTTATATCTTCGGAACTAATAATCGTAAAGTAATGATTAATACGTCATTAGATAGCTTATATAGTCCCATTTCCTCTCGAAAGTATTGAAAGTCTCAAAAAGCTTCCTCAATGAAGAAGCCAAACAATTATCTATCTATATAAAATAGAATGTCTGTATGTCTGTTTGATCTTTATACACTCTTAAACTATTTGACCGATCTGGACCAACTTTTACATAGTTATTCTTTACATCCTTGCGCAAAACATAGGCTACGGAACTTAGATATATTTCATTTACCGATCAGCGATTTTATCCCTTGCTTTTCCCGCGCGTTTTTTTAGAAATTTTGAGATTGCTCGCTCGCGATGTATACAAAACCTCGATATTTCACTTATAACCGATTACCGATTTCATCCCTTGGTTTTTCCGGGCGTTTTTTTCGGGAATTTCGAGATTGCTTGCTCAAACAAGAAGAAACTTGAACATTGCTTTCTCATTATTTTACTTTGCTTATAAAGTTTCCTCTATAAGCGAAAAAAATGATGAGGAAACAAGTTTTAGATAAAAATTTAGAAATGCCACAAAAAAGCGGCAGTTTACTTTAAAGTAAATATAGTAAAACATTTCTTGTTATACTGCTAAAAAATTTTTAATTTGAAAGAAGAACTAATCAACCAAATTTTAAAGAATTATATATGAAAAAATTGCAAATATAATAAATATAAGCAAAAAAAAATCAAATTGGCACAGTAACAATTACTGTCCTGCCGCAATCAACAACGTAGAACTACGTCAACTGTCCTTACTTCATGTTAAAGTATACAGCAAAGGACAGTTGACGTAGGGCTACGTCAACACGAAGTAGTGACAGTTAATGCAACAAAGACATCGCACGATTAATTAAGGATGGATCGCGGATCCTTCACATTAAAATTTGACAGTGTTAAAACTGCAAAAAAATTTATGTGCGGCTAATCTTTAATATGGGACAGTAAACTCTTGATAAGGACACAAAAGTAGTGTCGAAACGTCGAATGAATTAATGTAATACTACGATATTAAACGTCAGTCAAATAATGGTCAAATAATCACTCTTGTTATTTTATTTAAATTACGCTTTATCAAACACACGGTATGAAGTTAAATTTTACACATCATAAATATTTAATGGGTATGATATACATTATAATAATCAATATTTTTATTACACGTTATATTTTGCGTATTACTATTGTATTGAGAATGCGATTATCCATCCAATTTTTTTTTACATTTTATTGTTATTTATTATTAGTATTAATTATTTTTTATTTTTATTCTCATGTTCGGTACCAAAACATACTTACGGTACCAAAACATACTACGGTACCAAACAGTTCATACTTTACAAACGTTTTCCGAATCGATGGATAATTTTCCAACATATCGAGTTGGATTTCTTTACTTTTTAAATAACGCGTTACTTCTGCTGTTAATTCTCCCTGAGATAGAGATGGTTGGAACTCATCGATTGTCAAATTGGTGTGTCCAAATTCAAAATCGTCGTCATAGTTCTGATCGACAGAGCTTTGTACTTCTTGTGACGATTCTCGAGATACTGCTACAAGAAAGCGTTCATGAATATTTTTTTGCACATCTCGTGAATACGGTACTAGCCAACGACCTTTGAATTGGGGATGAGAAATAGCAGCTATGACTGCATCGATATCGGGTTTTGAAAAATCGAAAATTTTCTCAAAACGACGATCAACACCATCAATAATTGCTTCAATCATTGGTTTACAGTCAATAATATTGTTACGCTCCGTTCGTTATTCGTGTCGCGCGCACTCACGAACGCGTCCGCGTACTTCCGGGATCGCAGAAATAACCACTCTCGTAATACAAAAAGGAACTCGGGTTTATTCAAGCTCAGAACGGAATACAAGAAAGTTCTGGGAAACCGGACCGAACGATTCGAGTCACCAGATCAATCTGACAGGCGGTAATTAATTCAATAATTCTATGCGTCCCCGTTGTCAAGGGACGCGCTTCGGCTTGAAACTTCTGCGGAGCGAAGCCAATTTCAGCCCACGAGAACGAACGTCTCGGCACGGGCGAGCGGGCGTAACAATATCTTCATTAATGGTTAACATATTCATTTGATGCTTTAAAGATACCAATGTCGGAAGAAGAATACCGTAATAGCAGTTATCAGCTTGTAAACGATCAATAGCATTTGCGAGAGGAGCAGCACATCGCACGTATTCTTCCAAATATTGAAAATCTAAGTCATTCAAGGGTTTTTTGAATTTAATTGAATCGTTATTCAATAGCTTCTCTTTCACAGTCAATAATTTTTTGATACAATCATAACTCGAGTTCCAGCGAGTTACGACTGGTCGTTGAAGTGCAATGCCAAAGTATGCCTTCAAATTTTCATTAAATTTCGGAGAACGCAACGACTTCCATATTGCTGTGCATTTGTGCATGACATTATTATGCTTTGAATTTAATCGTTTACAATTTTTTATAGCTTTCAAAACATCAGTTTTAGCTATAAGGTTTAATGTGTGGCTAGCACATCTGATATGCCGAGGTAATTTTGCGTCACACTCATTGCTAAATTCATTGTCAATTTGAATACAATTTTCATCAGAATCGACATCCTCGTCAAATATGCTAACGTCAAAAGCATCATCGTTATTTTCGTACTCATCTTGAGAATCATCTACAATAAAAAAAAAGAAAACACTTGGAATAACTATATTCAAGAACTGTAAGACGTAAAAGCCAATTAGCCAAGTTGAAGAAAGAGAAATTTCTTATTTTTTACTTACTACTAGAAGGGTCATTCGGAATTACAATACCGAATTCTTTGAAAGCCTTAATAAAATTAGATCCGTTATCGGTAACGGTCGCTCTTATTGTCTCAGGCGTTAACTTGAATGAAACATGAATTTTTGACAACAGATCTGCAATAGCATCAAAACAGTGGGTTCCGAGGAATCTCTTGCATGCAAGTGCAGCCGACTTTCTTTCCAATGTTTCAGGATGTATCTGTACAAGTAAAGTTAAATTGTTGTATTGATTCAATATCAAAACACAGGAAATGCGGACTACAAGCATATTTACTAGAGTAAATGTGAGACGTATAATTTTTTTCTTGAGACACTAATAATTTAAATGAATGATAAAGCGTGCTTATGAATTTGAAGGAAATATGTATGAAATGCAAGAAATAAAAATAATAAATTTTTTTAGTTATGTATTAGCAGTATTCGTGCATAGAAAAATTCAACCATTCAACTATGTGTATATATAGATATATATGTATATATACGTTTCAAAAATTACAAAAAAAAAGTTTTTACAGTTTACAAGATTTAACCTTCTTATTAACCAAAGGCTCGAAATGAATCGATGTGAGCTTCGTGGGGGAACAGCCAATCGGAGGGCCTTGTGTAACTATGTGAGTGCAGCGCGCATGTGTGGTGTGTTGAGTCCCCTACCAATGTTCGGACTAATACCGTATCAATTAAGATTTACCAGCGAAAAAAATCAGTAAAAATTTGGAAAATAAACAAAAGTAAATGTTAATATAATGTTTTATTTGTTAATGCATATCACATTTTAAAGACAAAATAATTTAAAGTTAACACTTTCGAGGTTAGGTTGTCAACGGTAAGTATACATACACGGTCAAGAGTAATTATAAATATTGTAATACTAACGTTATTTTTTTTCATTTATGAGTATTTAGGTTGAAAAAGTAGTTGATGTGTTATGTAGATAAAAAAAGGAAGAAAAATGCGAAAGGAAATGCATCGACAAAAAAGAGGACCCGCAATAAAAACTCAGAGGAAAATAACATATTAATTTGGTTTCACACACAGCCTGCAAACATACCAGATGTGTTACGCCACATAATAAAAGAACATTTACAAATGATGATCCGGAAAATGGAAAAAATTGTCGAAAAATTCGTCGTACAAAAACAATAAAACGTGATAATTTTGTGGAGCCTAAAAAAAGAGATCGAATCTCTCCGCGAAAGTCTTCAAAATGTAAACAAACTTTCACGTCTGACAGCCGTGACAAATCAAAGACAATTAATTCAAGAAGAAACATTACACCAAATGATGAAGATGATGAACAATCATCATTGGACAGTGATACATTTGATTTACCGTGGGATTATTCTTCAGAGGATGAAGAAATACTTACTAAAACGAAGAACTCTGTTTTATGGGCCACAAAAATAAAAAATTACAACATTGCACCTTTTTTACCATAAAGAGGACCGAAGCATAACTTACCAGCAGGTTCAACACCTAAAGATTATTTTTAATTATTTATTAACAAAGAATTTTATGAGAAAATCGCCATAACCATGGAAACAATAAACATGCATTTATTTACAACGTATAGCTGATAGAGCTGATAAGAAGTGGAACCCAGTTATTTCAACAGAGATTCAGGCGTATATTGGTATCTTAATTTATTTAGGTATCGTCAATTTGCCTCAGATACAAATGTATTTTTTTAGTGATATAGTGCAGTGCCGACTCGTGGCCAAAACCATGACATTCCAAAGATTTATGTTATTGGTAAATACATTCACTTATGTGATGAAAAACAGCGTGCCAAAGAGCATGACAGAGCAACGACGGATATTTTAAAGATACAAGGTAAAAACAGATTTAGACATAACAAATATAAGTTCATAGAATACTTTCAACCTGGCTGTGACTTGTCGGTTGACGAAGCGATGATAACTTTCAAAGGATGGTTGAGTATCAAACAGTACATGCCTGCGAAACCGGACAAATGGGGGATAAAAGCGAGGACTATTGCAGAGAGCTTATTTGGGTATGTATTACGGACAAAAATTTATCTAGGCAAAAAGGAAAATATAAATAAAGAGTATCTCCTCGGTGAACAAGTTGTGCTAGACTTGTCAGAATCTTTGCCTAGAACAATCGTTATGTTTATTTTGATAATTTTTTTACGTCTGTCCGTTTTATGAAACTTCCTGGATAAAGGTACTTACGAACGTGGTACGGTTCGGCCTAATAGAGTAGATTGGCCTACTGAATTTAAAAAACCAGTTAGATTGAAACTTAAACTAGGTGAGTTACGTGCAAAGGCAGCATAACCAATTTATTGCCACTGTTTGGTATGACAAACGAGACGTATTAATATTATCAACAAACTGTGATCCGACCAAAGAAGTAATACGAACCGAAAGGCGACAAAGAAACAGTGAAAAAATTATCGTAAAATGTCCACTGTCAGTTGAAAAATACACAAGAGGAATAGGTGGCGTTGACTTGAGCGATCAGAAACGCTCTTACTACAAAGTAGGAAGACTTAGCAAAAAATGGTGGAAATACGTATTTCACTACGTGATTGATATTTGTATCATAAATGTCTTCGAATTGTACTCATTGGAAAATTCACCAGATCGATCCAAATCACTCAATCATCTACAATTTCGGCAACAATGAATAAAAAAAACTCATTGGCAATTTTTGTTCACGTAAGAGACTAATGTCAGAAATTATCCGACCGAGGATTGATGTAGAGCATGTTAGTGGAACAGCAAAGCTGTGCAAACAATATAATAAAGAAGGGAGAAGATCAGACAGTTGATTAAATATTCGAACAAAATGGCATTACAAGCAGTGTCTGGTAGCGCTTTGTAAGTTTAAATGTTTCATGAAATTTCGCAATAATAATAACAATGAGGATTGGAATAATAATTAGAACTTTTTAAAGTAAATTTTTGTAGGTAAATGAAAATTATAAATTGAATTATATTTATTTAAAAAAAGGTATAATGCACAATTTAATGTTAAATCATGAAAAAAATGAAGTTTACGAATGTATTTGTAAATGTGTTAAAATAAACAAAAATATTTTTAACGTTTTGCACTAAAATAAAACATTTCGAAAGTTTAGCGGTAAGTATAATTCAAATTTGCTATTTGGCGCCAATGACGGGAATGATACGGCACTGCGTACCACTGCCCCTCCACAGCTCACTATCGTGCGGTTCGAAAGTGGAGAGAACATTGGTAAATAAGAGGGTTAAGATAAATTTAAATTATTATATACGATTATTCCTAATTTGTCGCAATGTATTTTATGATAAACATCCAGTTATGTAATTGAAAAAGTAATTTGACTGTACGTGCCCCGAATTTATTTCTCTATAATTTTATATTTCAAATAAGATTATATTGAATTGTATATATCATATCAATGAAATTGTTTACCCAACTAGCTGTGACACCTAGATATCTGCGTGATCCTCCTGTCCATACATCAGCCGTAGTACAAACAAAACCACCACCATTGATCACCGAACTCATTGCGTCACCAATTTCTTGTAACATCTCCTTAAAACTTCTGTCGACTCTTTTTGCCAAAGAGTAACATGTCAAGTGCTTCAACCGAGTATCACCTCTCTTTATTTTGAAATCTGTAAAGCAAATAGGTGATAAGTTGGGCTGACAAAATCAGAATTTTGCGGCAGTCTTCAGTTTATTAAAAATATTATAACTGTATAATTATACGTACCATTAAAAATTTTTCTGAAAGACGGATCTTCAACCGCTCTGAATGGTATCATATACTTTAATACAAAATTTGTGATATTTTGCTCAAATTCTTCTTGATTTAAAACACACGACCAGCGCTTTCTATCAATAACGGAAGTATTTTCCACACCATGTCGCTTTTGTTTTGCATATTCTAAATACTCATTATAAACATTTGCATGTTTTCTCTAGAAAAAATAAATAAAATATTAAATAAAATTGATAATAAGGAAATATACTGATATACTTTTTTAATTGTTTTTAATTGGCAATAGCTATGAGATTTTTTTAAAGTTGCAATAAACTTTTTTTTACAATAATTCGTAATATAAATATTAATTCTGATAATTAACTATAAGTCATCGATATTATTTTAATTTGCAAGAAGTAGGGAGTTTTTGGATTTATTTTAATACTATAGATTATTTGGTGAATTTTATAAAATTATTTTTCAAATAAAAAAAAACCGTTGCATAAAATAATTCAAAAAATTAAGGAGAAAATAAAAAAATTGAGAAATTTGATCATAAAAATTTGGTCATGGAGATTATTTGGAAGAAAATTGTTTGGTTCAACAACACATTGCTAAAAAATGCTATAGCAGAATCCCAAAAGAGTGAAGCCACTTTTCGTTATTGGTGTAAAGACGTCACGTGATTAAAAATCGAATCAAAAAATAAAAATTGTTTATTTTCAGTTATTTATTTTAAATTATGCATTAGAATTAATTTAATTTACCTTCAAATGCGTTGTAAAGTTAGAAGTAATTCTAAATTTTCCTTTAAGTGCTCTTGTAGGATTACAAAATTGACATACAGCAACAACATCTCCTGTTACTGTACTTGATTTTGACTTGTCAACCTTAAAGTACGTTCCATCAAGACATGTTGATTTATTGATGGCAGCTAACATCTTTTGTTCTTCAGTTATATTAATCTCTATATTATCGTCATCACTTGCATCGGAATTTTCCTTACTGTTATTTTCCTCTTCATCAGTACTTGAGATAGAAGATGTAATTGAAATTTGACTAAGAGTTCTTTGTAACTTCACATTTTGATTTTTTTTATTTAAAATCACAGAAGCTAATTTCTCTGTTCTTATCTTTTTGCGAATTGGAGAGTTTGTTGAGTCCATGTTAAATCTAAAAAATAATCATAAAAATCTTCCGATAAATAGCTCGAAAAAAAACATTGATCCAAGTAGATCTAATACCTGATTAGATCTAGTTAGATTCAATTTTTCCCAAATTTTAAATCTAACAGAATCAAACTAGATCTTAAAAGATCCAATTATATCTATTTAAGTATATTATTATTATTATTATTTTTATTTATAAACAAACTGCAATAATAGTTAAGGCTCCTGGGTAGTCACTGCAGCCATATTGAATTTCTTGCTATCGAGGCGAGAAATTACCCTATTTTATGTTGCGGTATTTTCCAAAATAAAAAGATATTTCAATAAAAAATTACTATAGATCGTTTCAGCACACTTCTAAAATTGACCGGATACTATCCTTTTCCCTCGACAATAAACAAACAGCCATAAAACGAAGCCTAAACATACGGAAAAACAAGTCGTTTTCGACTATCGAAAGGAGTGGAGAATGTTCCTTCTGCATATGTATTTCTTGCAAATCTTACCATACGGTCAATTTTACGAGTTTCACGAATACGTTAAACGTTATAGCACAAGTACAGAGCGAATAATAAAGAAATTTAACGCAACGCAAAATAGGTTGTCAACATGTCACAAGATAGAATTCTCCATTGGAGAGAGTGAGAGGAGAGAGTTCTTATTTCTGCCGCGACGGTATGGCGCCACCGTCAACGCAGAGTTCTCGGCTCAGGGACCAGGAGCCTTAAATTGAAGTTAACAAATTTTACAATAATTAAAAATTGAATTGGAAAATTAAAAGCATAATGTGAATTTTTTCCTTAAATTATTAATAATGAAAATATTTAACTTGTCAAAAAATGATAATATCTATCACAAAGATTAAATTTGTTTGGCGAATATTAATGCAAAAAGAATTAATCACAAAATGAATTGAGTATTGTTTCAATTAAATTAACAAAGTTATTTCAAAAAATGAATCTGTATTATTGTGTGGGTAATCCGACAAAGAATTGTACAACTTGAATAATTATTCTCCTTCATGATACAATCAAAATATAACAAAAATTTATCTTTTCTTTTTATGTTATCTGATTGTTGAATGAAATTGTATTATTATCGATATATTCCAATAATCACTGTTATATAATTCTTTAAATCACTAATGATTTATAAATTTATCTATAAACAAACAATGGATTATTAACTTGAATGAAAAATTTTTGGTACCGACTGTACACTATGATTATATATAACACTGTGCTGGCACTCTCAAACGACACTAATAACTTTTTAAAAAAAATAACCCTGTAAACACAATGCAACATGTAACGTACAGGTTAGTTGTAATTTCCTACTCAACAATATAAATGCAATATAACACGTGTTACATTGCATTTATATTGTTGAGTAGGAAATTACAACTAACCTGTACGTTACATGTTGCATTGTGTTTGGTGGGAATATATTAAACAATCATTTCTTAACTAAGCGGATAATGAACGGGTATACACTGAAATACAAAAAGAATCCGGAAAATAATTATTGCTGCTGCTTCACTATGTATTATAATTTATAATTAACAATGGAATTGGTAACACCGGTGCCAAGCGTGGTTACACTCTACATTTATAATACAAAAAATACTTACAATCCGCTGCAGTCGAAAAATTGTGCACAATAATCAAACACCCCAACTAGTCACACTCAATAATCACCTACACTGATTATATATCTCACAATAATACGCGATATAATGTTTTTGAGTACAAATATACGTTCACGTACTATGGAATCCACAGAGTAAATGACACTAAGATGGTGATTGGTGACCCTCCTCTATCGTGCACCTCATCCATAGAGATATAAGAATAGAGTGCGCGAGCGAGCTGAAAAAGCGACATAGGAATAGAAAGATAAAGCTGCGCAGAATAGAAAGAGAAAGCTGCGCATGGGCCCCTTCTGTCTTTGTTTTGCATGCGCGCGTAGACAAAGACAGAAAGGGTCTATATGCAGCGTTCTTTTTCTATTCCTATATCGCAGCCTCTTACGTGCTAGTATATGACTCGCGCACTTTATTCTTATAGCTCTATGATCTCATCCGTCTAAAGTTTGTCAAATTATAAGTGACAACGCTATCTCCCGACATTCACAATAATCGATTGACCATTGAGAGGATCATATCTATAAATACATGACAATTAATGTTACTGCTATGTCTCTCGTCAATCAACATGATGGCGCATGGAAAATGAGAAGACCACAATATTATGTACACGTACAATTTACGTACTATATTCATTCTTCGCCTACTATATGTGTGTATTAAGCAGGAATGAACTGTAATATTTATTTTCAATAATCCGTACATAAAACGAATAATAAACAAAAATTTCAACGATTTTTTCCATTACGGATTACTTTTTAAATAATTAATGCGTTTTTTTTCATTACGCATTACTTTTTAAATAATCAATGCGATTTTTTCCATTACGGATTACTTTTTAAATAATCAATGCGATTTTTTTCATTACGCATTACTTTTTAAATAATTAATGCGATTTTGTTTATTACACATTACTTTTTAAATAATCAATGCAATTTTGTTTATTACGCATTACTTTTTAAATAATCAATGCAATTTTTTTCATTACGCATTACTTTTTAAATAATCAATGCGACTTTTTTCATTACGCATTATTTTTTAAATAATCAATCCGATTTGTGTATTACGCATTACTTTTTAAATAATCAATGCGATTTTTTTTTCATTACGCATTACTTTTTAAATAATTAATGCAATTTTTTTCATTACGCATTACTTTTTAAATAATCAATGCGATTTTGTTTATTACGCATTACTTTTTAAATAATCAATGCAATTTTTTTCATTACGCATTACTTTTTAAATAATCAATGCGACTTTTTTCATTACGCATTACTTTTTAAATAATCAATCCGATTTGTGTATTACGCATTACTTTTTAAATAATCAATGCGATTTTTTTTTCATTACGCATTACTTTTTAAATAATTAATGCGATTTTTTTTATTACGCATTACTTTTTAAATAATCAATGCGATTTTGTTTATTACGCATTACTTTTTAAATAATCAATGCGACTTTTTTTATTACGTATTATTTTTTAAATAAGTAATGCATTATTTTTTAATTTGAATTTTCATTACTCTGCGAGTGGGTAATTCGTGGTTTCGAAAACATCTTCGTTTGCGAGTGATTTGAGCATTGCGGGTTGTACGGAAGGCTCAGAGGTTATCAGTGGTTCATGGAACTTTCGATCGTTTTGCTTTACGCGGTTGTAAAATTTTGGTTATTTCGCTCAAATTAGATGGCACATTTATCGATCGTTTCAACGTAACCGGAGTTGAAACCATTACAGAGTCGTTAAACGAAGCGTTTGGTCGTTGTCGTTTGAGCTTCGGCTCTTCGTCTTCCCACGCCGTTTCATTCTCAATCTGTGACACATCAGATTCTTTGCCAACGGTGTTTTTGGCAATCTGCCTTAGAGGCTCAATGATGGGCTTAAAGTGTCTCTCCAACGCGATATCTTCCTCCATTTTACCAGTTTTCAATGCGTGATACTTTTTGCGAATCGAATTGCTCGTTTTCGCAATTTAATTTGCTATCCTCTCGCGCTCTCTAATCTCATCGCTGCTGTCCATGTTGCGATATAACGTTGTTCAATCGACCCGTCGACAACAACTAACCACGTTTCGGTATCGCAAAGTCGTTAAATCCTTTTCTGTATCGACCATTCGAAATCGCGCTGTCCTTGTCTATCACCACGAATCCGTACTTTTGTTGCCAACACGTATGACACAATTTACTGAAATCATCGTAAGACATATCTGTGTTTACGTGATCGTTGTATATGTGCTTCAGATTGGTACCATCCTGTTTAAACATAATCAATAAATTCGCGTTGTCGCGAATAAGATGCTTCGGTATCTTCGCATACGTCTGACAAAGATAGAAAGAGTCAACGTCCGCGTGCCGGCCCATTGCAAAGTATTCTCTTATCGTATCCTGCTTGTCGCACGCCACGTCATCCAAGATAAAAATAGAATTCGGGAGCGCCTCGCTCGGCGGTATGACGTCACTGTTATTCGAGAACGTAAAATAGCCAATCTCTTCTATCGGTGTTAGTATATTCTCCAAATATCGATATTTCGGTCGTTGCAACGATTTCGAGTACACATACACGTTCTCGAAACGTACGCCGTGCGGACTTTTCAGCAAGCTTATCAAGACGTTTGCCGCAATTCGACGGACCGCAGATGATACCGCGTATAGAAATCGGTAGCATGCCTCCATGTTTGCGTACTTCTTTCGTTAACTGCATCCTATCGTCAAAGTTTGTCACTTTGATCGTCCGCGATTGTCGTACGAACCGCATTTTACCTCCTCTCCACAACGAATAAAAAACAATATCGAGAAAGCTGGCCTATTTATAAAGACGCGTAGAGCTGAGATGCTCAGTCGTTAAAATGGTTTTGCTCGTGTCGGATAACAGCGATGTTTACGATTTAACCGCCGAGCAGTTAAAGTATATACCAAAGGTCATTCTACTACGACAGTTTTATAATCACATAGATTATTTGTGGGATAAGTTTCCCGAACATATCAAGGCAGATTCGGAGGTTCAGCAATATCGGCGCTGTTTAATACATTATAATTTGCCGTGTCAGCAAACGCACATCGACGGTCCGCCGCCGTTGATAAAAAACTGCGGCGAATGCCGCCGAAGATATGCCGAGGTTTGTTGAATCGCGCGATAAACGCGCTTCCGATCGAATTACATATCCCCGGCTATCAATTTTGTGGTCCGGGAACTCGCTTAGAAACACGATTGGCACGAGGTGATCGGGGTATTAATCCATTGGACACAGCGTGTCGCGAGCACGACATAGCCTACTCACGTAGCAACGATCTCGCAGAACGACACGTGGCAGACAATATACTCGCCGCGAAAGCGCGAAAACGTGTCACCGCGAACGATTCGACTATCGGAGAGAGAGCTGCGGCTACAGCCGTCTGGGCGGCCATGAAGGCTAAAACGAAACTCGGTATGGGTTTGAAAACGAAGAAAAAGAAGAAGACCAAGCGAATACTTCCGGTAGCGAAACGCGGCGGTATCCTACCGATCCTGCCGTTATTAGGGGTTCTCGGCTCGTTGGTCGGAGTCGCAAAGACCGTGAATGATAACATGCCGCGCGACGTCAGCTAGAAGAGATGCAACGTCACAATCGCGCCATGGAAGGTCACGGACTTTATCTCGCTCCGTACAAACGCTCCGTCAAAGAGACGCTAAAAATCCCCAATGGTGTAACTACCAATGTACAACTGCAACAATTGGCAAAACTTATGCGCATTCCATATTTTAGAGGTATTTTCATGCGCGACTCGTTACCGATCGGCGGTATACGTCGAAACGAGAGCGGTATCGTGAATTTGGATAATACTGAGGGGCCGGGTACTCATTGGGTGGCGTACGCGAAGAGGGGAGATCATGCCATATATTTCGACAGTTTTGGCAATCTTCGACCACCGAGAGAATTGGCGCAGTATCTAAAGAACAATGTAATAGAGTACAATCACACGCTTTATCAGCGATACGATCAGAGCAATTGCGGACAACTGTGTCTGCGTTTTCTACAGTCGGTTGACAATCAATTTAAAGACCGACGTTACGCTGTTTAATCTCAGTATTCATTCAAACATGTCTGACATTTACGTTCACCGGCAAGAGCAGCATCCTCGCGGTAAGCTACTTTCCCGCCGTGGACTTGAGCAATGGCGATTACGAGCTCGGTTTAACAGATTTTGAAACCTATCACACGATACCGAATGTAAATTCGTCGAACAATAAATTCTTCTATGACGACGACGACAAGGAGGTTACCATTCCCGAAGGATCGTACGAACTGCGTGATATAAACATGTATCTGAAACGCGCTCTTTTGTGGGACCAATCCAATAATGTCTCGACAAACGAAGATAAACCGCACCCATTGATTAATTATTATTCGTGCTAATAACAATACGATGAAGAGCGAGATCAAGTGCGCTTATCGGATAAATTTCACAAAACCGAACAACATTGGATCGCTGCTGGGATTTTCAGCGAATCGCGTGCTGGAGTTGCGACAATGGCACGAATCGGATGTTCCGCTAAATATCATCAATGTAAACATCATTCGCATAGAGTGTAACGTAACAGCGGGTGCGAACAGCAACGACAAGTACGTGCACATGATACACGAGTTTTCACCGAGCGTGCCTCCAGGATATAAGATATCGGAAACGCCGGCACACAGATCATTTACTTTCCGATCATCGTACGGAGCATTTCGGACTTGACGCTTCGCGTCGTGGATCAAAACGGTCGATTGATTGATTTTCGCGGAGAAGAGATCACCATTAGACTGCATGTACGAAGACGACGACTGTGGTAAACCGTGAGATGCTCATATACTGAACGAAGCTGAGCAGGTGCGACAGACGAGAAACAAAAAGACAATCCGATCGCCAAAGAAGAAACTCATTGCGTCGAACGTTGAATTTTTAAAATCATTGGGTTTTGTCGTACGAAATGGCTAATATATTAAACATTGGAGGTGAACCGATCTTTGACGACAGCGTCGTCAAAATTGAAACACACGCATACAATCCGTACGCCAACACAACGTTTGGACATAACGATGAGATAAGAATACCCATATAACAGCAGGATTTATACACGTTGCTGTGCGAGAGCTTTCTCTACGTTGAAGAAAGATTGACGATATAAAGAAAAAATGACGAGTCTATGGCAACGCTTGCGAATAATTGCGTGGCGTTCATGTTTGATGAAATTCGATATGAGCTCAATGGCGTGGAGATTGATCGCAACAGAAACGTTGGCATAACCAGTACCATGAAGAATTATGTATCGTTTACAAATGACAAAGCAAAAATTATGCAAAATGCTGGATGGGACATTTTATCCCCGGAGGGATATTTCAACTTTTGCGTGCCGCTCAACACATTGTTGGGCTTTTGCGAGGATTACAAACGCGTGGTTGTTAACGCTCGTCACGAATTAATTTTGATACGAGCGCGCAGAGATAACAATTGCATTGTAGAAAATCCGGCGACGGAGCCGGAAATTGAATTGTTTAAAATACAGTGGCGAATGCCTTACGTCACATTAAACGAGATCAATAAGCTATCCATGCTACGGGCCTTGGAAAGCGAGCGATATCTTAGTGTTAGTTTCCATTCATGGGATCTGTACGAGTACCCCATGTTGCAGAGCACGACCAAGCATTCGTGGGCCGTCAAAACGGCGACTCAGCTGGAGAAGCCGCGGTACATTATCTTTGTGCTGCAGACCGGGCGCAAGAATATCATGTCGCAAGATGTTAGCGTATTTGATGACTGTAACTTGACCAACGTAAAACTTTATCTAAACTCTGAATTTTATCCGTACGATGACATGAATCTGGATTTTGGCAAAAATCAATACGCCGTCCTTTTCGATATGTATGCGCGTTTTCGTAAAGCTTATTACGGATGCGACTACTTCGATACGCTTTGCACCGTGGTTACATTCCTGACAAAAGGACCTTTTGTTGTCATTGATTGCTTGCGACAAAACGAATCTGTCAAGAGCGCCACCGTGGATGTGCAAATAGAATTTGACTGTAAAGAGAATGTACCGGCAAATACTACCGCCTATTGTCCCATCTTGCATGATCGCGTAATCGAATACTGTCCGTTGTCGAACGTAGTGCGCAAAATCATGTAAATTGCAATATTAGCAGATATTGCAATATAAGCAAATATTACAATATAAGAGACACTGAAGTGCTGCGATAAGATACAGATTGCTCCATCGTTTCGTCATGATCGTACCGACGTTTGTCGATCTGCAAGGATTTACCGTCGGGATTAAATTTGTCGTGAAAGAGGTGGCGGTTCTGAGAAACGGAACAGTTTTGGCGCATTACATTTTTACATGTCCCATGCCATGGAATCTCCTCATAAAATCCGACAAGTCATGCGCTTCCTGGTTGATCGCAAATCACCATGGACTACGATGGGAGGATGGAAATATGCCGTACAGCATGGCGAAACATCTAATTACATCGGCCGTACTTGGAGAGGGCGACGAGACATCGACTCTTGTGTACGTCAAGGGATGCCAGAAACGAGAATGGCTGGTGGATCTGCTTGAGAATAAAACGAGAAAAAATCTACAAATTGAAACTTTGGATGCAGATTACGAAGATATCGAAGATATCGAAGATATCGAAGATATCGAAGATATCGAAGATATCGAAGAATCTTTAAATAATCTAGATGTTACTAATACTGTAAGATGCAAAAAACATGTTAAGAATTGCGCATTACAAAATTATTAAAAATATTTAACTAGTAGTCGCGACACGAGAAAAAATTATGATTTTTTTTAAATAAACTATATATGTATTGTGACGTTGCGGCCCGCCGCCGCTTCGTGGCAGCGCCCCGCTGCCGTCACAAGGCGCGGAAATTCGCGCCCAGGGACGAGCCAAAGAGGCGACGACGAGATCTCCAGAGGTCAAAAAATTATATCATTTCCGCGTTTTGACTATTGTTTTATTTTTATGTAATCGTAATACGCGCGGCGCCTCACCCCACCACGGCGAATTTTCGAGGAAATACACGTAGCGGAAGGGTCCGGGAGGACCAAGGACCGAGGAGGGGTGGCGAGGGCAAAAGCGGAAACCACTGGGATCCCGGGCGGCGAGAGCAACGCGGCAAGCGTTGCGGCGCGTGAGGCAGCGATGGACAAGGCCGCCGATAGCGGGGCCTCAGGCGCCTGGGGAAAACCCGGCCTCAGCAATCTGCCTCCACGAAATACCGGCCCGCGGGGTGACTGATCACCGCCCCGAGGTCAAACCGGAGGCACACCGGCTAGAACGAAGTCCAGTCCGCTGTCCAGGGACGAATTGAAGGAGTCGCTACGCCGCCGAGGGACCGTTGCGCGCCTCCGAAAAATCCACCTTACGACGATCCTGCGTTAAAATATCGCGCGAGCTTGCAAGCTCGCTCCCCATTAGTTGGCGCGCCCCTACGGAAGGGGGTGCCACATCGATTCCGCAATCGAGCGGATTTAGCGAGACACTCTCTGGTCGTCCGTCGGCGAGGCCGAACACGAAAAGTTTCCTTAAGATTCGCGATAGCCGCCCCGAGTCGGGTATTCGTTTCGTCCTGCGACGACTTGGTACGAAGTGACGGCGAAGAACCGTACGAGGAGGCATCGCATCGGTGAGTGTGACGTCACGCAAATTAAATTTTGTCCTTTTTTTCAAAACTCTTCAAAATCGGTCAATTATAATTGTCTCTGTCGTAAACCCTGCACTCTCGTATTAATATTAACCTTCGCTATGATTCACCAAGACGTTGCAGCCGCCCCTTACCATGCGATGATTCACTAAGACGTCGCAGTCACCTACAATGCGATTGATAATTTAAAAACACGCCTCGGCTGTACCACCCAGAATGCCGGCAGGAATAAAAGGATCTCGGTGAAGAAGTGTCCGACTGATAGCGCGAGAAAAATAATCAGGTTACCAGTCGAAAGCTAATGCAGTATGACTTAAGTGCATCCTTTGACTCCCTCCAAAGCGTCCTTAGAACCTTCTAGAAGGAATTAATTCTAACCAATGGAAGCCATAGAAGCCTCTCATAATTACCATCTCTATTCGTTCATTAGCAAATCAGAACACGACAAATTAAGCCAGCATTCAAATCTACCACTATAAAAAACACGTACTCAGCCAGAGCGAAGCTCATTACGCATTAAGCTCATTACGCATTATGCTCATTGTTTTTATTAATTAATTGTCGAATCATAAGTATCGACTCTTGTCTCTTAAACTAACGTCAGTGGACTTTTCATCTCGAAACTGCTCCGGCTGACTGACGAGTTTGGGCCCTTCCGTTCTCGAGGGTTGATTGACGCATTAGGAGGCGCACCTTCCGTAAAAGCCAGCGTGATAATAGTAAGTCTAATTTTAATAATCAAGCGAAACTTGTATTCCTTACCCCTATTTTGTGGAGACTGTATCAACAACAGATTGAATTAATAAATTCAGTATTAATCTTTATATTCGCAAGTAATATAAATCACCCTTTTTTCCGTTCCTCCCTTATCTACTACTAAAAAATAACATTGTGCAACGAGTAAATTCAATAACAATTTATTCCTCAAAATCCCGTGTCTCAAAACAATAGCCGGTTCCCGACTAAAATAAAGATACAAATAAATGTTCCCAATTGCTCCTGTGTGATACACCATTATTGTAGAATAAGATTATCTTTCCCCTTTCCACGCACCGTTCCGACAACGACACCTCTCGCCAGTCCCGGGATATAGTCGGTGCATGCAGACTTTCCCGAAATAACAAAGGAGAGGCTTCTTTCCACTACGCCGAGGTAGTAGTGCTGGAAAAAGAAAAGAACAGAGTTATATCGCGGTTTATATCGATTTGTCCAATAATCGTGACGTAACAGAGGTTGCCCGCAAGTACTTAATACCGACATGTAACGCCACGACGCCGCCCTCCGGTGCGCGCTCTCGTCCGGGATTACGTTTGTAATATCGCGACACGTACGGTTCCTTGAGACCGAGTATCGAATGGCGATCGACAGCGAAAGCGAAGGGCCTCGGGATAGTATCGTGGCCACGGAATCGCGATAACGACGCGATAACAAGCCTCTGGAGATCGCGATAGATTTGTTGGCAAAATCCGGTAATGCGAGTCCGTTTTCGTGTAATGTCCGCGCTCGCGGTTGCGTCTCGCGCACACGATGTTCACGGCGTATCGAATTACCAAATATTGCGTAGGTCGGAATGTCGTCCGCGTCGGCACATCAATCGCGTCAACGTGCCATTTATGTGGGTTAATTGCCTTCGGAGACTGTTCGCGTAAGGATAGTTATGTTCGGATGCGTTGTTTCGGTAGTGGCGTATAAGAATTAGTCGTGCTGGCTGGAGAACGTTACTCGCGTGAATTACTCCATTCTCGCGATCGGCTCAGTGCCGTCGTGATTGCGTGTTATTGCTCGCGGTAATTCCGCATATCTTTTTTCGCGTTCGTTCCGTATTTCACGCTACGCCGAGTACCTCGGCGTATCATTCTTCGCGTTCGAAAGTCACGGGAGACAGTGTGCCGAATTCGATCAGAATGACTTGCGTTGACTTTAGTTATTACGTGCGTTAGATTAAGTCCGTATTTTCGCGTTAGTTATAAGATTTCGCGTCTCTTGGCGATCGCGCCGGAATATTTCTCGTGTTATTGCGTTGCGTACGGTCCTCATTACGTTGAGCCGCGGCTTACACCACGATTCCACTGGCGTTAGGCTTAAGATAATTGGCGACAGAATTCTCGTGCGACTCTATACGTGGCGTTCACGCGCTCCGAGCGTGACGTCCCGTCCTCGCGATCTTTCCTGCGAGACCATATGTTTTATTTCCGTGATTGTTCCGCGTTTACTGTCAATGTTCCATACTAATTATAAGTTTCATCCTACTGTATTTCTCTGATCTAATCGTAGCGCATTCCGCGCGTTTACTATACGATAACGTAATACTCCGTTCATTTCTGGCGTCCGCGCTATCATTATTTTGTTGTTTCATTTCTGACGCTCGCGTGATTAATTATTTGATTTGTTCGATTGACTGAAGCCGAATTGGCATGTGTTATTTCACCCGCGAATTACTAAAGAATAAATGTTATTTTTGAATTGTTAATTGCTTGAGTTCGTAGCCTTATTTATTGGGTGTCACCCCGCCGGATATCGCGCTGCCCTTCATTAACCCCGCCCCGCCCTTAGGTCGAGCTAGCCGATTCCTCGCACATCCGCACGTTTCGTCTCGCGTCTCGTCTCGGTTTTCTTTCGCGATTTCGTGGACGCGAATTCACGCGTCTGGCGCCCAACAGCAAAACCGTTTCGCGAAGTGTCGGAGGTGCGAGGAAATCGTCGGAGAAGCCTGTCACCTTTCTCTCCGTTTCCCCTTTTTATTCGGCACACGTCCCGGCGCAGTCCGGGAGTGCAAAAAGCTGTGACAGTATATATAAATGTTTTATTTTCCTTTTCCTACATAGTTTGTAATATAATATAGATGTTTTAGTTGTTTAAAAGCTGTTCAAAAGCTGTTTTAGCTGTTTTAAAGATGTTTTAGTTGTTTAAAAGATGTTTTAAAGATGTTTTAAAGATGTTTGAAAGATGTTTTTAGTTGTTTTTAGTTGTTTGATAGCTATTTGATAGCGGTTCAATAGCAGTTATACAGATCAAATCACCAAAAGTCAATGGCGCGATATCGTTTTCAAGAACATACGTGCCTCGCGGTGACTTCATCGCACACGTGCAAAACTGCACATTGTAGATTTTTCGGAAGGCGCAATTGTATGGATGCTGAGATCATGGTGAAATTAGATATGATAAACAAACGATGTGACAATAGTGAGATGTAGAAAGATGAATTCGAAGGTACGCTCAGTAGTCGAGGACTGGAAGTAAGAGTTGGTTGGCGTGCTTGATCGTGCGGCTTATACAGACAATTGGTTCGTCCTGGCCATCTTAATGCTACTGTATATCAAGGCCCACCGAATTTAACGTGATATGCGAGTGACGAGCGAGTATGCAGAACTTTGCAAACCAGTGTTCTGAAGGGAAACCGATCGTGAAAATCAACGATCTGTTCGTGAGGAATGGGGATCCGCGGACCGTCGATGTAACGAGATATCTGATCCGTCGGGAAATCGGAATCGCCGATCTCCGATCGCATCGGAAGTTTCTCGAATTTTGAATGTCGTGAAATACTAATGTGGCGGGATTTTGATGATCATGAAATGTTTAAAAGAGACATCGTATGAAGCGAAGAGAGAGGCCGCATATATGCGTTTGTAGATTTTTTCCTGGGAAGCATCCGTCGTGAAATCGGAATCGCCGATCGCCAATCGAACTGGATGTTTCTCTATTACCAAATATATTGGAAAAGAATAGAGGACGGTCGAGAAGACAGTGGAGAATATAACGTCTAATTGATTTAGACGCGTTAGTGCAACACCGCGGTTTCATCATTAAAGTAAAAATGGATTTCGAAGAATTGCAGTTTGAAGGAGAAGAAAGAATGGAAGTTGAAGCAACGTTGAAGAAATGGAAATAAATGAAGAAATGGAAGTGAATGACGAGGAAGGAATAGAAGTTGATGTTGACACAATATTGTCAGACGATTCGTGTTATGATAGTGAAATGTCTGATGAGGATATTCCGGACGAAATTTTCAGAGTGTTGAATCAAGCAGAAGTAAATGCGTTACACCCTCTGACAAAGATGTGTTGCATATACTCTTATTTCACTCCAGGACATATGAAGTTTTGTGCGTCATGCATTGTCAGAATACACGGATTGTTCTCGATGTTATACGCTGTTCGCAGACATGACACATGTCCGTATATCCTCATGGATGGTCTCTTTTGTCCATCTTGTGGAGACCCATTATATCTAATTTCACCGTGTAATCTGTGTCCTATGTGTGTTTTTGTGTAAATTTTAACGGTGTAAATAGCCTGCAATATTTTAGTGTATACATATTATTGTGTAAATTAAGAGACTATGGCCTGTATTCTGAAGGTGACTGACTCAAGAGCCAGGGGTTTCTGGTTCAAATCCAGCGTGGTAAGCGAATTTTCTATGTATAATATACATTTATTTAAACGCAATCGCGAGCGAGAACGCGCGAGGGAAAGAAACCGCGAACGGGGCCACGAGCGAGAACGCGAACGGGGGCCGGGAGCGAGAGAGACCGCGCCCAAACGAGGGAGAGAGACCGCGCAAACGAGAAGACTCGCGCGAACGGGGGAACGGGGGCGCGAGACACCGCGCGAACGAGAAGACGCGCGCGACCGGGGGACGGGGGAAACATCTACGAGGGAGAGATAACGCGAGCGGGAGCGTGCCGTGTGACGTCACGCGGACTCCGCGGCGCGGCGAAACGCGAACGCGGGTCCCCTCGCCCCGCGGACCCCTCCCCCGCGGCGCGGCGAAAACGCGGTACCCCTCTCCCTCGCGATGCCGGAAAACGCAGTACCCCCCTTCCCCTCTACCGCGACGCCCGAAAACGCGGTTCCCCCTTCCCCCTCTTCCTTTCCCGCGACGCCCAAAAACGCGGTTTCCCTTCCTCCTCCCCCGCGGCGTTCGAAAAACGCGGTTCCCCCCTCCCCCTCCCCCGCGACGCCCGAAAACGCGGTCCCCTTTCCCTCTCCCCCGCGGCGTCCGAAAAACGCAGTTCCCCCTCCCCCTTCCCGAAAACGCGGGTTTCTCCTCCCCTTCCCCCGCAATACCCCTTCTCCCCGCGGGGTGCCCCCCGCCCCTTACCCCCCCTCAGATCCCACGGGTTGAGTTAGAATGCCCTTACCTTACCTACTGATACAAATATTATATCCATCTATCGTTATAAAGTATATCATTACATATTTTAGTTTAGCTGTTCTTATATTGTATTTCATAATGAAGTAGTATTAATCATAACAGAACTCTTCGTTTGTCAAACTATTTATGTGTATAGCATTTTTTTTACATATTAAGCTTACACATATCAATTAAGCTGTGGTTCATACTGTTTTATTTAATGACAAAAAAATAATATTTTACAGTCATTGTTAATAAGCAAAATGTTAGCAATGAGCCAGCAGTTTGCCAGTAGACTCGAACAGGATATTAAGGCAGATTGCCATCAACTGTGTTGACAGTAAGCGCATGTTCTACCAGCAGTCTGCTGACATAACTTGACAACAAATTTCTAGCAGAAACCAAGCAGAATCTAACAGTATCTAACGATACTCCAAATGAAATATACATTCAATTCAAATGGAATATATTTAAATTGTATGAAATGGCAGATTCTGCAATCAATTTGCCATTCTATTCTGCTGACATTTTGCTGACAAAACTTGTAGCAGATACTTTGCAAAATCTGTTTTCGACAGACTTGTTTATCTGGGAATTATAAGAAATTGCACTCATATCAATGTCATCGTCATCATCAGTCGAGGAATTACGCAAATCATTGTTTAAGGAGCTTTCTGAAGGAATAAAATATTTGTTCTTATATAAGTCTTCATATTTTTCAACACTCTGATCTTTCATTTCTTTTCCCCAGGTTGTAGCATTAAAACTTTCAATTTTGTGCCTCGGATCTGGCACGAGGCAAATACAGTAAATCCAGTTAGATTTCTGATAATGTTTAAGTAATTTATCTCGACCAGCTTAATATGCATTGAACAATTTATCAGTGCAGTTCAAAGTTTGCATTTTATTCTCGATTTTATCTAAAAGCATATTGAATGCTACTATAACGTACGGTAAAGATACGTAGCTGTCACCGCCAAGAACAGTAGATACAGTTTTAAAATGTTTTAAAAATTTCTGGACTTCTGAGCACAAACACCATTCTTCTTCGTATAGTAAATACATGTGAAAACCAGTATTACTTTGAAATAGACTAATCAGTGCAGGCTTCAACAATAATGCAACTTTGAGCATGTCATGAGTTAAGTTCCAGCGTGTGCACACATCAATTTTTGGCGATAAAAACTTGGTACCAGTCATAGTACATGCACTTTTCAGCATATTTGTACTTTGATCAGATCTTTTTAATTTTAAAAAAAGAGCCCTAATTTTTTTAATGGGATTATTGAGAGCATCATTATTTTTTGCAACTACATCTTCATCTTTGGAATAATCGGAATCACTTTCTTCACACTCTACCAGATCATCTAATCGTAATTCACGCAGTATATCCTGAACTCCCAAATTTAAGATATACGCAAAGCATCGAAAATGACAATCTTCACAGTCGAAGTTGATACCTTTACTTTGTAAAATTAACTGTAGCTCTCGAATAAATACAGTATTGCTAGCAACATTATCCAAGACGATACCTATGGTTACATTATCTATAAACAGTACTTTGTTTCGAGAAAGTAAAAAACGCATCAATGCATGTAAAATCAAGAAACAAATATAATTTCATTGTTCGCAACTGTACGTGTTATTACCTTGAATCTTCGACTCAATATTGAAGTTTTTCAAAGAATTGTAGAACAACGTTGCTATGTCCTTGCCAGTGTGGGCTCCGTTAGATGGTACAAAGTCTAGAACTATGGACTGTAGTTTCCAGCTAGCATCCACAAAATGTGCAGTAATACCGTAATAGGATTTCCCAGCAATGGACGTCCAACCATCGACCGTGAAGGAAATCTTGGATTCATTAGTTTTCAATATATTGATTACTGCATCTTTCTTCTTTTCAAATATTTCCAATACTTTCATAGTATTGCGTTTGGGATACTTAAGATTAAGATAAAGGGCTGGTTGTTCCAGCCTGTTGTTAAGCTACCTAATAGTTAAATCATATGATGTCTTTGTTTATCCTTTACATTGGACAAAGATAGACATGTGATTTAACTATCAGGTAGCTTACCAATAGGTTGGGACAACCGGCCCTTAGTGCAGCAAAAAAATTCTGTGTGGCAGTATCATCAAAAAAACTAAACGGCAAATATTTTATTGTCAACCACTGTACTATTTTTTCTGTGAAGCTAATATTGCTACATGAACCCTGAACCTAAAATTAAAAATAAATGTTATTTATTGATGTTAAATATATTAAAAAGAACGCAACCTAAGCAACCTAATCTGACCTTGCAACCGACGACTAAATGTCATACGGCTGCATGTTCCTCATTACAGCTTCTACTGAAGGGCCAAGCTTCATCACTGATGGAGGCCAAAGAGACAATGAAGACCAAGGCTGAGAGGAAGACGGCGGATCCACGAATCCTTACCTCTACTCCAATCCCTAAAGAAAATCCTATTCACAAAACTGAAAAAGATAATACAAGTTCAGAAGCAGAAACGACCATACCGTTGGATGACAGTGACGCAGATGCGGAGGTGGAACAGCTGATCCAAGCGAGTCAATAGCAACGGCCAGACGAGACAGCTGAGAGCCAGACGTCTTAGAGGTTGGTCAGTCCTGCGAATCAAATAAAGAAAACCTTATCAATTATGTTAACTGAGAAAGATATTAACGTAGAATTTATAGCCATTTACGTTATTATTATAATAACTATGTTTTTCATTATTATTTTACTCACTTACTTGATTGCCAAAGATGGGCATACGTGTAAAGACGTGCACATTAATATAGCTCTACCGAATGAGCAAATGTGACATTTGATTTTGACATAAATATATTGGATATTGCATAAACTTAGATACTCTTCCAAACGAGTAGATTATAGCGTGATAATAGCTGTTAAGAAGCGTTATATATATAAGAGTCTATAAAAAGACATATTCGCGACATTATATTTTATTTTGATAAAGATTTTATGATTGTTAATCGATAGAATGATTATAGAGACGCGTAGATGCGTTATTTTATTTATGAAGGTCATAAGTTTAAAGTTTTTTATTGAAAAACCGATTCACAATTTTAGGGTGAAATATAGTTTAGAGTCATCCGATAAACACACCTATATACTTTATTTACGATAAAAGACTGAATTTCGATTTAGCAACACGCCGCCGAAAACTTAAGCATGATAGCAACACGCCGCTAGAAAACTTTAACATGCGCGTCGATATCAACTTTGTTGTTAATCATGCGGATCAATTATAAACCATGTCACTAACTTTGTTAGAGTCCACACAGACCGCCTATATGATTTATTTGTATAAAAAGACCGTATTTCAATTTTGCAACACGCGGCTAGAAACTTTAACCCAGAAGCAACACGCGGCCAGAGACTTTAACTTAACCAGTTTGATTGAACTTTGATAATTACAGTGCGAGTTGAGCGCGAATAGCCTCAGTAGCTTAGTTTAAGCTTACATAGAACGACCATAGACTTTATTTGCGGACATACACAGTATTTCGCGAAAGCAACACGCCGCAGGGAACTTTAACTTGTCAAGCGTGTGACATTTAAATGACATTAGCCAATTTTGGGGCGATTCTGTTAATTTTGGTTTTAAAATTCGTTAAATAATTCATGACAATTATTCACTACGTGAGAAGTGTGAATTTTATATTATTTCTTGATTTTATAATCTCAAGGTCATGACTTCAAGGTCAAGATGACTAGCTTTGCTTTTAACGATATAATTATGATCAGACATGTCTCAAAATGTTTAGTTGGACTACTTAGAGTCATTTATTTGATAAATATTTCAATTTTACGGATTTTACCATTGAGAGTCATTTATCGAAATAACGATAATTTGAGATCTTTGATGATTAATTATGATTTATAGAGACTGTTTGACTATATTCACAGAGTGAATAAGTTAATTTCGTTTAGAATTCCTGAAAGAAAAGGAAAGATTGATTATACTTACCGGGATACTTACCTGACGAATCCTGTTGATCTTGGAATGCCTGGATGAAACCTGTAAATAAAAAAGAGAATTGATGAATGGTTACGCGATATTAGATGCGATAAATGTTAATGAGAAGGGAAAAACCATACTCGATGTAAAAAGCATGTGTGATATTGCGTGATTGATAAGGAAAGGGAAACGGGATTCATAGAGTCATATATTTTATTTGAAACATTTATTTAACCAAAAAGGTAAATCTGAAAACATGCAGTCGCATGAAATAATATTTCGTCATAAATTCAGTTACGCGAACGTCGGCGAAAGCCTTTGACGAAACCTGATATCCGAGTTGTTTACGTCTCGAGAGAATTCCGAGAATCGTGTTTGTACCGGTCGACTGCATGATAAAGCGAGACAGATAGAGAAGCGATCTGAGTGCTCATTGGCCACAGGAGAGATGGTGGGAATGAACAGCCAGATAGGGTATATAAGGGAGAGCATTTTGCAGCTCGAGGTTCTTTTCCCAAAGATCTTCGAGAAGTACGGCTCGTGCTAGAATAGTTCGTTGCCAGATTGATCTTAGCGTGTAAATCGAGAGATCGAAGCATTATCTTTTGCATACAAGTAACGATCGGCAAATCGCAATTGGGAAAGATTAGTTCACGCGATAGCGTACTTTTATACATCTTTGTACTAAGCGAGCGATAGTTACGCGGCACAACGTGTCAGATATTCCGACTCGTATCGTGGGATAGACCCGGCAGTGGCATTGTCGTTAGCCTCATTTCAGTGTACCTTGTACCAAAGTTGAATATATTTTGTAATTGTCAATACAATACAGAATCATACTTATTAAATATTCCTTTCCTAATAACCGGATATATAAGCATCTTACGCGACGCGAAAGCGAGTGCGGATCCAGAGGACAAGCCATCGACGTGAAGATAGCTATCTTGGAAGGAAGGAAGCAATTGAGCCCATTGTCGATATCTTTGACGGGCATACACGTTCTGTGTCAACGTCTAAAACACAGTGGCGACCGTATTAATTTATTTACAAGTAAGTTTATTCCAGTTCGAGACCACAAGTTCGGTCACAACCTAATCTGTAAATCTCAATAAAATGATATATTAAGTCTGCAAGAAAATTTTAGTTTAATTATAAAATAGTTATTAAGGTTAACGTAAATAAAATAAAAATAAGAAGTTTATATACGATAAAGGAAGTTTTAGTATGCAACTTTGAAAGCTAAAAACATTTTTCTTATATACATGTTCTTAAGTTAAATTGGTTAATTTTCAAAAAGAGTAATTTTTGAGAATATTTTGTGTCCATCTTAAAGAGTGACCGCAAAAATAGCCCCTTTTTTCACCCTTGAATTTGGACTCCTACTTGGTACTAAATGATAGTCTATAATGAGGCATGAATCCTCAGAAAGTTTTAGATTGAGCCGGCTTTTTATTTTCAAGATATGGAGGGTCAAAGTTGGTAATTTCACCAACTTGCGTATTCGCTGTCATGCGTACCGCCATCCTAGGACTGTGTTCGAGGAGCACACTATCAGTGCTATTATGTCAATCTATCCTCGTTTAATATCTAATGAACGATGCAGATGGAGCGACTAGCACTGATAGTGCGCTCTCCGAACACAGCCTAGATCGTTGAATATCGGACGCGTCTTATTTAAATAAGAACCTAGCTTACACTTACATCAAAGTTTCTGAAAATGAAACGGTTTTAAATGATTATGAAGTGATATGCAGTGCGACGCTTTTTCCCCCGGTCTCGCAATCCGGTGGAGGGCTATCGTGGATTGGCAGCACGCGCAACTGATTCCGACACAAAATGATTGGGCGCCAGGTGCGACTGATCGCACCACCGTACTTTATTCCAAACAGCGCGATATCCCCGGCGACGCCTCAGGGCGTAGCTTCCTTTCAGGGAATTCGGAGAGAAGGCGTAACGCAATTAATAACACAAAATCATAGTAACAGGATAACAAGTAATATATTTAATCAAGCAGAGTAGGTGTAGATATAATGTATTAGCAATATAATATCGGTCAGTGTAGAAGTTGGTATTGTTGCGCCCGTGCCGTGACACCCGTTACCCGTGGGCTGAACTTGGCTGCGCTCTGCGGAAGCTTCAAGCCGGAGCGCGTCCCTTGACAACGGGACGCTGTTATAAATTATTGATTGATTGATTTTCCGAACGACTGTCAGATTTGTTCTCGAACAGCTGGACGACGGACGCGAGTCCGCGCTGTATCTTGATTATAATAAACGCTGAGATTCTCTCTTTGATTAAACGCGGAGTTTCCATTATTTCCGTGAGCGACGGGAGTGAGTGCGCGAGAGTGAGCGAGTGTGTGACAGTGTGACTCAGAGAGCGCAACATTTTGGGGGCTCGTCCGGGATCGGACGAGGGAGAGCGGACGTACGCAACTTGATGGCGAGCACCGAGCCAGCTCCCACATTAAGAAAGAGAGCGCGGATGGGGACCCCGAGGCCGACAGTCCCACAGCTCGAGGCGGAGACGGAGATTCAACGAGCCGGCCCGAGCGCCCCTCAACTCTCAGCGGAAGTGGTGACACTCCAGGCGATGATGCAGAAGATCCGCCAGATGCGTGAGGAGTACGCAGCGTTGTTGCGGCAGCGGGATGCGGAGCCTCAGCGTCAGGAACGCGCACAGCTAAGTCCTTCCGTAAATAGAGCTCACGGAGATTCGGGGTCGCGTGGCGCGGTCGCGGTAGTGAATCGCGAGGGGGGAGAACCGCGACGCGAAACGGAGTATATTAAATTAAAGCTCGACACGTATGATGGCACGATCCCGTTGCGTGAGTTCCTCTCGCAATTCGAATTAATTGCTCGGACGAATAAATGGAGTGACGCGTCAAAAACAGCTATATTAGCCTCTAGTTTAAGAGAAAAAGCGCGTTCAATTCTTGAAAATGTTCAAGATTTAGAGAATCTTGACTACGCAGAATTAAAATCCAAACTTGAGTTGCGTTTCGGTGAGGGGCTTCTTTCACAAAACCATTATTCACAATTCACGAACCGAAGGCAGAAATTTGGGGAGGAACTCGCCGAGCTCGGATCAGATCTCAAAAGATTGGCAAAAGTCTGGCGTACCCCTTTTCCGGTTCGTGATAAAATCGCCTGCGCGCAATTCATTTCCGCACTTTCAAATGGCTTTATTCGGAGGACTCTCCAGCTGGAGGGGATAACCTCCCTAAAGTTAGCCGTAGAGAAAGCTAAGGCGATTAAGATCATACAAGGGGATAATTTTGAAAGAAAGAAAGAGAATTTTAATGAAAAGAAAAATGTAAATAAAGAAGGAAGTGGGGAAAGGAAGGAGGAAGGGGGAGGGAAGGTCGGAAAAGGAAACCGGCAAGGCGGCCGATTTGGCGCCAATTGGAATAAGGAGTGCTGGAGCTGCGGGAAAACGGGGCATTTCCGGTATGAATGTCCCGGTGAGAAGGGAAACGCGGATTAGTCGAGCTCTGCGGGGTGTGTTCGACCTGCGAAAATAATACCCCGTTTATCAAACGTTTTGTTAATCATAAGTTAGTTAGGAAAGATTTTTGTTATGATGGCTTTTTGGACGGAAAACGTTGCTCTTTTAAAATAGATACGGGTTCCGATATTTCGATTGTTAGTAAAGAATTGATTGATAGGAATAAAGAAAAAATTAAGGTAGAAAATCAAGATTTAAGATATCCCACTGGAGAGAGAGTTCCATTCGAGTCTAAGGTTATTGTAGACGTTCAGATCGGAAAATTTTCTTTAAAGATGCCTATGTTTGTAGCGAAAATTAGTGACGAGTGCTTATTAGGAGTAGATTTTCTCGAGACAGTAAATTTGAAAGATATTTTCGAGTCTCCTTTGAGAAATCTAGAATTCAAAGAAAAAATAAAGATTTATCATTGTTCTCGGGTAGTAAAGTCTTTAGAAAAAGTTTTGCCCTTTTTAAAAAAACTTTACGAGAGAGATTCAGTAAACCTTGATGAAACCCAGAGAAACGTTTTCCTTTCTTTTTTAAATGAATATCAGGATGTGTTTTCTGATGAAATTATTGCGGGCAACTGCAATGAAATTTATCATGTCATAAATGTGGAAGATTCCTCCCAAATAAAACAGGTCGTCGTGTTCCAATCCGAATGCGTGGCGAAGTGAATCAAATAATTGAGGACATGAGGAAAAAGGGAGTAATAGAGGAATCCCAAACCCCTTGGGTCTCGCCTGTTGTTTTGGTGAGAAAGAAGGATGGGACGATAAGATTTTGTGTAGATTACAGAGGAGTAAATGCCATTACTAAGAAAGATTCCTTTCCGCTCCCAAGGATTGATGATATCTTCGATCAACTCGCAGGTAACTCGTGGTTTTCCATTTTAGACTTGAAAAGCGGGTACTGGCAGGTGAAAGTTCGCCCAGAAGATTGTGAGAAAACCGCTTTTTCCATCGGGAACGGGCTGTGGCAATTTACCGTAATGCCTTTTGGTTTGTGTAATGCCCCTGCGACATTTCAACGTTTAATGGGAAAAGTTTTAAGGGAGTTCTTAGGGAAAATTTGCTTGGTCTATTTGGACGATGTGATTATTTTCGGAAAGAGTTTTTCAGAGATGTTGAACAATTTAAAAAAAATTCTCCAACGTTTTCGGGAAGTGAACCTTAAGGTAAATCCAAAAAAATGTGTTCTTTTCGGGAGGAGCGTAAAGTATTTGGGACATATAGTCTCAGCGGAGGGTATTATCACGGACCCTGAGAAAACTTCTGCGGTAAGTAACTGGCCAGTCCCACATAATAGGAAGCAATTGCGAAGCTTCCTGGGATTTACCTCGTATTACCGAAGATTTGTGAAAGGGTTCTTTTCATTAGCAAAACCCTTGTACTCACTTACAGAAAACTGTTCTAAATTTGTTTGGGGGAAGGAATGCCAGGATGCTTTTGAAAAATTGAAACAGGTCTTGTCTGCTACCCCGGTTCTTACTTTTCCAAATGAGGAGGGAGGAGTTCGTTTTAGATACCGATGCCTCTAATGTAGGCTCGGCGCAGTTCTTTCGCAAAGGCAAGAAGGAGAGGAAAGAGTAATTGCCTATTTTAGTCGCGTGCTTAGCAAAACTGAGCGTAACTATTGTGTAACCCGACGGGAACTTCTTGCTATTGTAGATTCCATTAAATCATTTCGTCATTATCTTTTGGGACGGAAATTTTCGATCCGCACAGATCACGCTTCTTTAAGGTGGTTGATGTCCTTCAAGGAATTAGAGGGGCAGTTGGCACGTTGGCTGGAGAGACTCCAGCAGTACGAATTCGAGATCCAATATCGGAAGGGACAGGTCCACAAAAATGCCGACGGGTTGTCTAGACGACAATGTGAGATGTACGGCTGTGGGTACTGCACCAAGGTAGAGGAAAAGAGTGCTCAAGAGCAAATAAAGTCCGTCGCTCGAATAGCTCTCGGGGGGGAGAATCTCGAGGGCTGGCATAGGGATCAGGAGGAAGACCCTGAAATTGCGATCTTTCTTCGAGCCAAGGAGGCGGGGGAACGTCCTTCGCGCTCCGAGATAATCGCAAAAGGGATTGCTGTTCGAATCTACTGCGCTTATTGGGATACACTTATCCTAAAGGACGGAGTCCTTTTTCGGAAATGGGAGGCTCCTAATTTGAAATCAAGTCTTCTCCAACTTGTTGTTCCTCGCAAACGCGTGAAGGAAATTCTGAAAGAGGCTCACGATTTCTCTTCAGGCGGTCATTTCGGGGTGAACAAAACCCTGGAGAAGATCCGAAAACGCTTCTATTGGGCGACTTGCAAGCAGGATGTCGAGAATTGGTGCAAGTCTTGCGATATTTGCATAGCCAAAAGGGGCCCTATGGGAAAAGGGAAATCTCCTCTTCAGATCTATAACGTCGGGGCTCCGCTTGTTAGGGTCCAGATAGACATTCTTGGTCCCCTCCCGACGACTCATTCAAGAAATAAGTATCTCTTAGTCGTTGTGGACTGTTTCACAAAATGGGTGGAAGCTTTTCCGCTTAAGAATATCAGGGCAAAGACTGTGGCGGATGTTTTTGTCAGTCAGTTTGTTTCTAGACATGGAGTTCCTGAAGAAGTCCACACAGATCAAGGGAAAAACTTCGAATCTAAACTCTTTGCTGAATTAATGGTTCTTCTTGGAATAAGGAAAACAAGGACCAAGGCTTTGCATCCCCAGTCTGATGGACAGATTGAGCGTCAGCATCAAACCATAACAAATTATCTAGCAAAATACATCTCTAAAAATCAGAAGGATTGGGACCGTTGGGTACCCATGTTTTTACTTGCTTATAGGTCATCCAAACACGAGTCTACTGGTGTTACTCCCGCAGAACTTTATTTTGCCCGAGACTTGAGGTTGCCTCTTGATTTGCTCCAAGGGAATCCACCGAATCCTGAAAAGTCTCAATCAGTAGGGAACTATATTGGGTATTTGAAAAAAAAAGCTTGAAGAAATTCATTCCGGTGTTAGGGGACGGATGGAAGTCAAATCTTCTCGGGTAAAGACTTGGTACGACCGTAGTGCCAGACAAACCCTCTTTGAGTTGGGGCAAAAGGTTTGGTCTTTCAATCCTTGTAGGGAGAAAGGAAAGGCCCCGAAGTTGCAGGGAAATTGGGAAGGGCCTTTCTCCGTAGTAAAGAAATTAAGTGATGTCGTTTATTGCATCCAGAAGTCACCTTCTCGAAAGAAAAAGATAGTTCATGCCGACAAGCTGGCTCCTTATTTAATTAGGGAAATGGAGTAGATCGGAACCCGGTAAAAAAAAATAATAATATTAATAGGTTTAGTTTAAACATTTTTTGGGGGGGAGGGGTGTTCAAGTTACTGCATTTTATGTTTATTTTTCGCAGAAGGAGAGACGGAGCAGGGGACGTTAGATCCAAGCAAAGGTATTAAAGGTTACAAAATCGCCCAAGGCTACAAGATCGCCCGAAATCCTCAATGAAGACTGCCTCTCCCACGGTTTTCGATCCGTGGTTTTCTGTGGGACGAAGGGCAAATGCCGAGGTGGGGGTGTAACCGGGCCGAGGAGTGATACCCCCCTTATGATCAAAAGATGTGTCTCCGACACGGTCGCCACTCGATTTTTACCCAACAAACCGAGAAAGGATTATTTCGGATAATCTAAATTTCCCAACCTTTATTACGCCCCGCTGATTCCTCTTTCCTTTTTTCTGTTTCAGGTCGCCCTTCGCCGCCGGATCTAGGATCGCCGCTGGACCAAGCACCTCGGACCGTCTCTGGACTGCAGCTGTGCACCGCCGACTTTGCCCTGGACCTTCGCTGGAACGCCTTTGGATCTCCCCGTACGGATATCGGATCGCCGACAGGTAAGTATCAGGATCAGGTAGGTATATCTTTTAGGTAACTTGATCGCACACGAATGAATTTAAGTACTCTGATTTCTTTTAGATAATAAAATATAATCTACTTTATTTTATTTTCAGATACAAATGTTCGTGACAAAATTTTAAAGTGTTAACGCGACTACCGCGGGATGTTCAACGCTGAGAGTCTAAGTTTCTATCGCAAGGCTTGTTAAGACCGAATCGACTGTTCTCTACGAGGCTCCGACGAAGAATTCCTCGATCTCTGGGTTCTGCTCCGGCTCCAGGCCTCCGGTTGCATCCCCACTTTAGTATGGCTGCGCCTCCTTTTGGGACATCTGGGGCCCAGATGTGGCTTACACCTGCTTCCCAGATGTGATGCTGTTTGACTTCCGCGTTCCTGGGCCATTGTCTCGTTGGACAGGTGCTTCATGAACAAAAGCCCCATTGTTCGACTCATTCATTCGATGTTTGTACATTAGAATAAATATTCTACGCAGCATTCCATGTTCCAATATCCATAGATTTAATTTATTAAATTATACTTTGATGTTAAAAAAAGGATCCTTTTGGAAAATGAAACTTCGCGTGTACATTAATTATCTTAGATTTTAATACAATGGACATTTGATGCCCCGCGTCGTGTTCGCCCGCTCTCGCTTCTCGATTCGCTGCGTGGTATGGCCACTGGTCATTTGCTGTCCAATTTCGCTAAATGTTTTATGCGGTCTCGATTATTTAGCCCTCGGTGATTGCTTAATCGTTATAATCATATCGCTAGCGCTTCTACTTCGCGAGTTTCGCTTACCACGTTTCTTTTATTACGGGTCACCCGTTATTCGCTCCGCGACATACCCGGTGCTTCTACACGTACGCGAATACATGGTAATGCTCTAGCGCCTCCCCTACTTCCGGTCCGCCGACCGTTGGTCGTGGCCCGCTCCTGGCTACGCCCTGGGTGCGCCTCCGGTCTTTATTCGCCGCCCGGTTGGCCCGCTGGCCTCCGGCCGTTACCGCGCCTCCGTGGTATCGCGATCTTCGCTCCCGCGCGTTCGGCACGCCATTCATCCGTACGCTTGCGTCGGCCCCGCCAACTACTACGCGCTCGCATGGTCTGCTCGCCGGCGCGGCCTCCCGTTCGCCTGTGTCGTTTACCACTTCGCTTGGTAAATCGATCTCGCTGTTTACCCAGCGCGCCTATCGATCGCCGGTGTCCGCGGTGTTCTCACGACATCCGCAGCTCTCTGACATCGTCAATCGGTCATTCGACCTCGTGGTTCGCGCGGTTCTCTTACCATGGCACATGGTAAAACGATCTCGTTACTCGTACGTTCACTATCTTATTTATCTATGGTAACCCTTCTTTTGGGGTGTTCTTAATACCCTCGCGTTGGAAATTTATCGGTCGCACCGCTCGTTCGCCCGGTTCGTTTACCACCACATGTGGTAAGCCGATTTCCGGTTTCGCACGCTCCGCTGGACCGTCGCTGGTCGTCTCGCGTTATTGATGACTTTTGCGATTCATCAACGTTGTTTTCATACCGATCCACACGGTGGTTTGTCTTTCTCGTTTACCCCTTCGCTCGTTATGAACGCGCCTTTATTTTCGATTGCGCGACCGTGGTTCTCAACTCCCTCGGACATTTTTCCGTAGGGTTGCTCGCATCGGCTGCTGGCTCGTTAAACCTGAGTCCTTCCGACTCTGAAACTATACTTGGCCTCTGCGTTACGCTACGCGTCATTTTGTCAACTACTTGAAGTTAATTTACGTTTAACCGGTTTGGTCCATATGACCTTTTTTAATCTACGCGCGATTGTGCGTAATCTTTTCCCCTGACTTTTTCTTGTATCTCGTCAGGGTGTTTAAACAAAAGAAATCTGTGTTTGCCAAAGTTAACTATATTGCATCTCAGGACACAAAATTAGGCTTAAATCTTTTTATTCATTTAACAAAATAAATGCCAATAAACAGAAAATATATATATATCAAAATAAATTTTTTACCTCATATAATTCCAACTCAAAACAACGAAACTGAACCTTTTGTATTTTCAATGTAAGTAACTAAAATTTTGGTGCTAATTCGCCATTGCAAACTTAATCCTATGTCGCGCTTTGACCATACGTATTCTTAACTTAAGTATCTTAAACCTACTTTTATTGTTTTTCTTTTTACATGTATATTCAGCACGCTACATAGTTGCTCCGCGTCTTATAGCGCTTAACCGCTCCACCACGGTTGCCGCGTCTCTCTGCGCCGCCTGTATGATGCGCCTTTGCGCTTTTAGCTTTGTGGAGCTGACTTGTTCGTCGCCGCTTTCCATCGACGTCCCCGGCTCCCTGCCCTGCTTACCCCTTTGGCATTTCACCATGGGGTGCGGCAGGATCCGATCATCTACCACGGTAGGACGCTGCTTCCGTTTCGCCGCTGTTTTGTGGGGCGCAGCCGCCGGCTGCAGGGGCTGAGGGAGTCTTTTAAGACGCAGGGTCCACGGAAAGTAATTCCCCCCCTCAGTCCGAAGATTCAAGAGGATTCCGCGCCGGGAACAGGAAGGGGTCCACGTTGGGCCGGGAAGAAGCGGAGCAAAAGGAGTCATCCTGAAGCCGGCGAGGGGGAGAGCCTGGCCAGCTTTCCCCCAGGAAGAGCCGAGACAGGAGATTCGCGGAGGAGGAGGTCGAGAGGACCGAACGCTTCCGAGGAAGAGGACTCAGGGGACGGAGCCCGGTAACCCGCAGCAGCAGCTCGGGGTAGGGCAGGAATTCGTCTCGAAGTCCCGGAGATGTGACCGCTGAAAAGCTGCCCTTCTGGATTGTCGGGACGACAATCTCGAAGAGGGAGGGCAGTGTTGCGCCCGTGCCGTGACACCCGTTACCCGTGGGCTGAACTTGGCTGCGCTCTGCGGAAGCTTCAAGCCGGAGCGCGTCCCTTGACAATGGGACGCTGTTATAAATTATTGATTTATTGATTTTCCGAACGACTGTCAGATTTGTTCTCGAACAGCTGGACGACGGACGCGAGTCCGCGCTGTATCTTGATTATAATAAACGCTGAGATTTTCTCTTTGATTAAACGCGGAGTTTCCATTATTTCCGTGAGCGACGGGAGTGAGTGCGCGAGAGTGAGCGAGTGTGTGACAATGCGACTCAGAGAGCGCAACAGTATAATCGATCCGAGCATATCACATTCGAAATTGCGGTAAAGAGACTCTAGCGACGGCGGATCGACGCTGATGCAACGAATTAACGCGAGGATGTTGAATAGATTACCACGGAAAGGTCGGGTAGGCTGACGCAAGAATGCCGGATAACCGACGCCGTAGACGGACTCGAGAAGGTCGGGTAGAGTAACGCCAGAATCTCAGAATATATGAACGCGATAATGCCGACTGTTAAACACGATAGATGAACTCATACAAGGTTAACGCACAGAGGAACGCGAAACAATAGTCAACGCAGACGAACACACGAAATATTAACGCGAGAGATAATTAAAGTAACGCGGTACCTTACTTCGAACACACAAAGAATACGCATGCCACGAGGCCGACGAACCGAATCATCGCACCTCTGTTTGCAACTTCAACGCGTACCCGGGCCGCCTCGATTCCGCACGACGCAAAAATTATGGACGATCTCGCTGTGTAGGCCACGCTGGCCGGCGATCGCCCCCGAACACAAAACCAAGGACTCGTATCGCGGATGATCCCGCGGCTTGCCACGCGAATCCCGAATGCCTTCGCAAGCTCGGAGATTCCGCGGCCCCGCGCCGATCCCGACGATCCTTCCGTCCCGCCAAGTACAATATTTGCCGTCTTCGAGAGCCCGGATACGTTACTCAACGACGAGGGCGAGTGCCCTCCAAACTACATGACCACTCGCGGCTCGCCGTTCCCCTCACAACTCGCTACCGTTATCTCCGCGCACGACACGCCACGATCATCCCGATTCACGCAATGAAACGCAACACGATTATTCCGCTCAACACGAAGAAACGTGACACAATTATTCCGATTAACACGAAGAAACGCGACACAATTATTCCGATTAACACGAAGAAACGCAACACAATTATTTCGACTCACACGAGAAGACACGGTCGGTTCGACTCACAATTTTCAACGCCACGCGACTGTCGGCCGTGACGGTGCTCCCGGAGAGGGCACGATTGGTCTCTACGCACATGAGAGTTTACTCTCGGCGGGGCCCTTGCACGATTTTCGATACGATTCTCCGGAATGCGAGCGTAAGGTAACGCACGCGCTCATACCGCCGTCCACAGGTAATTCCTGCAGGTAACCGATACGCGTCGGGGGCCAGCGCCTCGAGTGAACTCTCTTTTCCTAACGCGGGGACGCCAGGGTGGTGACCTTACAGTTAACGTCGGTGCTTCCTTCAGTCCGGGCAGCTTGTTTTCGGGCGATGTCTCCTCACTTCCGGCCGGCACGACAGTGTCGAAACGATGGGCCGCCGGGATCGCGCCGGTTCCCCGCGCCTGCGCTGCAGCGTGTCGCTCGACCGGATTGCCGATCCTAGCGCTTCCGGCGCCTAGGCTGCCCGTGCGCCGCTCCTTCCGGGGGCGCCACTCCAACTCTAGGGCGCTCTCATCGGCGTTTCAGCTTCTCGCGCGCCTCTTCTTCCGGCGGCGCCACTCCAGCTACCTCCGACTCGGCGCGGGCTTTTAAAATCAACCGGTTGTCCGGGCCGCGATGATTAAGCCGGCGTTCGGGATCAGGCTGGCCGGGCCTCGGCCCCGTCCGCCGTCAGCCCCTCGGGGTGGCGGCCACAGGGCTGCGCACTTTTCTGGGCCGCTCCTGGGCACCCTGGCCTGGCAAGGCCTGGCGAGTGGCAATTCGCTCGGGTGTGCCCCGGGGTCCTCTCGATTCCTCTCCTGCCGCTGTTGTAACCGAGTGCGGAGTGGCTTCCGGCCGGCGGTACTCCAATGCGCTTGCGGGGAGGTCCGGGCGACCCGGCTGGCGACCATGTCCCCCGGTCGCTTCCTTAGTCCTGACAGCTCTTCCACGTTACGGCCCGTGGCCGTTACAGGCTGACTCCGGTCACCACAGGCGATCCCTTAAAACTTAAACGCTCATTAGACCAATCAATCGTACGCAACCGCCCCCCCCCCTCGCTCCAAACGAGGAGGCATCCCCGAACTCCCCTCGGCCGAGCCCGTCCGGGAAGCAGACGCGACTTGTCACGTCACAGCAGAAAAATGAAATGATCCTGTAAAAGATTGAAAAAAAATGTTACGACAAAATGGGTTCGGAATGAGTGCACAAATTAATGTAACCGCCATATCTTTTTCACATTTATACTAACATACATATATTCGCGTATACCTGTAAATAATCACATAACAGCGAACGAATACGTTTTTTGAACCTATTATTATGTAAGTTTCCATTTCAACGTTTTAAAACAGCGAATACGCAAGTTGATGAAATCACCAATTTTGACCCTCCATATCTTGAAAATATAAAGCCGGCTCAATCTAAAACTTTCTGAGGATTCATGCCTCATTATAGACTATCATTTAGTACCAGGTAGAAGTCTAAATTCAAGGGTGAAAAAAGGGGCTATTTTTGGTCTGTTTTTGCGGTCACTCTTTCGTAAAGCAAAAACGAGATAAAAATATGACAATTGTGTTGAATCAAATGTGTAATAATTTGCATAAAAACAAAACATTTTTTAACAAAATTAACCGTAAGTGGTATTTGGAAAAAATATCTAACAATAACTGTACTCTTTTCACGTGTCACTCACTTTACCAAATCATGCATGTTAATTTAGAACAATTTTCCTAATATGTTTTAAGATTTTTTAATTATTTGTATATACAACACGTCTCATGCGTCTCATACATTTATTTATATTTTACTAAAATTACCTGCGGAAAATGTAAAAGTTGCTGATTTTTTTATTGTGAAGTGAGTCCGTACAATTTATCAAATTCTTTTCTGTGAGCAATTTTTAAATGCCTTTTCAATCCCGTAGTGTTCGAATATTTCATTTTTACGATTTTCTTTATTTTTTGCTCTTCGCATAACTTGCATATTCCAAACTTTTCTTTTTTATCATCTACATCCACATTATAATGTACTGAAAGTTTTGTTCTTTGTGATGTAGATGAAGAAGAGGATATAGAAGGCTCATCTCCACCGTCACTGTCCGAGTCTGAAATATTAATTTAATAAAAATGTAATTATAACTTACCGATATATTATTGTATTTAAATTTAGAAATTGTCTAGTCTTTTACTTTCACTGTTAATGTTTAATTTAATTTGTCAAATATAACTAGTTTTTTAATTTGAATAACGTACACTAAAAAAAAATTTAGATTCAAGAAAATATTTATTACATAGTACAAAAACAACCTGGCTAGCTCGCGGCTGGTCTGGGTTCGAAGGAGGCGCGGAGGAGCAGAAGCGTGACGGGGTCGGCAGAATAAAGTGTATTGTCTCGGTTAACGAAAGTAACAAGAATTTATTCGATAACAAATGCTCGCGGTATTTACAGCGGGTTAATGTACATAATTACAATGGTTCGCGATATTCGCAGCGAGTAAACCGGGGCGCGGTAACATAGGTTCACGAGGTTTACGATAGTTGGGCGTGCGCCAGATAAAATGAATGATGTGTCGCGGGCGGCGCGCGGTAACACGCGGTACGTACGGGGCGGAGCCGGTACTTTCGGCAGTCTCGCGGGCCAAATCGTGTTACAATGGGTATCGGTACGGGCGGAGCCGGTTTTCCCGGGCGGTGCGGATCGGAGCGCGGGAAAATGGCACGAGGCGTGGATCGCGAAGCGCGGACGAGATCGCGGTAATTCGGCGCGGTAGGCGGCGGGACTGAGCTTAGCGCGAGGTCGACCACCGAGAAGCACTCGACAGTGGCTACGAGCGGCTAGCTCGAGGAAAAACGGCGCGAGTACGGCCACCGGGAAGCGTTCGGTGGAGGCCGACTGCAAGCGTTGAGAGGTGGAGCGGTAGCCGATCGAGAAGCGCTCGGTGGAGGCAGAGAAGCGCTCTGCCCCCGTTCGGATATCCTCGGGGAGGAAGCTGGTCGTTTGTCGAGACACGCTCGACGAAGACAGAGAATGCCGGAGGCGCTCTACCCTCTTTGCGGACTGACTTCGGATAAGCAGATGATCAAGGAAGCTGGTCGTCTGCCGAGACGCGCTCGGCGAAGACAGAGAAAACCGGAGGCGCTCTACCTTCTGTCGGACTAACTTAATGTGGGAACTCAGGATCGGTGCGGTCGGTGAGACAGATTATCAGGAATCGCGAATTGTGCCAGCGACGCCGGGCTTATATACGCGTCGCGGCGGCGTTACGGCGTGGTGGGGGTAGCGACGGCAATCGCGAGCGCCGGGACGGTGCATCGCGCCGTCGCTTTTGTGCTTCCGCGCCCCTCGCTTTACCAGGGCTCCGCGATCACGTGCAGCACCACCTGGCCTCACCTCCAGGGGCTTCCGCTAGCCGACCCGCTCTTCGCCGCCAACGACCCAGTCGAGCTGCTCCTGGGCGCTGAGGTGTGCTCGACCATCCTGGAGGATGGTCTCCGCCGAGGCAAACCGCAAACGCCGATCGCGCAGAAGACCATCCTGGGATGGATTCTGTCAGAGGGCTGTGGTGCGACCTCTCTTCTGGGTCACCGCCGTTCACTCCAAGCTCACTCCGCTTTCGTCAGGCTCGCTCTCGAGGAAGAGGAGTGCGAGCAACTCTCCGGGCGCTCCCACGAGCGCAAATCCGCTGGCCGGTCCGTCGTCCGACGGCCGGTCTCATCGCCGTCGAAGAACCTCGCCGAAACCCGCAAGCCTGTCGCCGACACGATCGCCGTGCAAACCGAGCCCTGCACGGCGGGCGGGTTTCCGGCGCGCAAGGGGGCCGCTGACCATGAGGACCTTCTTCGCCCGCGCCCGATCATTAAGCTCACTCCCGAGGAAGAGGAGTGCGAGCGCCCCGCGCGCACCCACAAGCGCACATCCGCTGGCCGGTACATCGTCCGACGGCCAGTCTCTTCGCAGCTGACGAGCCTCGCCGAAACCCGCAAGACCGTCGACGACACGACCGCCGTGCACACCGAAGTGCGCGAACCCTGCACGGCGGGCGGGCTCCCGTTGCGTAAACGGGCCGCGAATTCTGACAACACTCTCGTCGGGATCCCTCACAAACGCCGTCGTCACTGCGCACTCAAAATCCGCGGCGTCGCCGACAAATCCGCACTGATCACCATGTTAACGCGACACGCTCGCGACACTTTGAGTCTGTCCTCAGCTCCAATCCTCTGGATCACGGATCATGCATCCCGGCGGAAGACGTTTGTGGCCAACCGGGTGTCACTTAAACGGACTCTTCCCGAGGCTCCGTGGAGGCACCTTCCTGAACGAGTCAAAAAGGCCGACGGCGCTTCCCGGGGGATCGCTTTCAGCAAGCTGATCGGTCATCCCGTAAGACGGACAGGCCCAACGTGGCTACCGGAGGACCGAACCTGGTGGCCGGACGGAAGCGACGAGATTCCTGACGCCGAGCTGCCTGAGCGGAAAGTCGTCGGGCAATCCGCCGTTGGGGGGATCGAAACGGAGCCTTACACCCTCCGTCGATTCTCCTCGCGACACCGTTGCATCTCTGTCCGGCTTCCCGCGTACATTTCTGTTCGTCTTCTCTCGTGTAGTTCTGTCCGTTTGCTCGCGTTATTAAATGTTCTTTATCGCATTCTTTATTGTTACCGGCCACACTTTGTCGTTTGTGTCATGGCCATCTGCCAGCTATTCCTTCGTGCACGGTGCACTGCTCACTTTACCTCTCACTGCACTCATGCAACCACGTTAATTCACTCGCGGACTCATTCGCATTTTTGCGACACCCCATACGCACGAATTCGCGCCCGCGATGATACCCGTGGTTACCACGTGCTCCGCGCGCCGTCGCTCTCCGCCGCCGCGCCGTCGCTCGCGCGAGCCTCGATCCAACGCGGCCGTCGAAGATGCCTCGAAGCCGCAGCCGCGACCCCAGCCGCTGCCGACGGATGCGTGAGCTCACCGACACTCGCTGTCACTTTAGTGTCGTATCGGCCTTCCGCCTGTAAATTTTCGCGTTCACGTCACGCATTCGTCTTCATCGGCCCTCTGCCAATGCAAAATTCACGCAACCGCTCATTTCGGACCTCCGCCTTAATTTAAGATTTTGAGCAACACACCTTTTCACTCTTCACATATCACTGAACTCGCGTTACGTATATATCGCGAATATTTATGTGTCTCGCGCGAGATCACCGCGTGTTGTGACACTGCGTAGCCGCACCACGCCGCAATGGTTCGCTCATCGCGCACGCCGGAATCGCGACATGCAAATCGATCGCATATTGATTCTTTCTAACGCGACGTCGGGCGCCTCATCGAGCGAGCCATCGAACGCACCGTCTTGTTTCGTCACGCATGACGAAGCGGGCGGGAATGTTTGAGATCGTGATAAACGACATCTCGAAAACCGCGTTCGGTTGCATGACAGCGCATGCACGCTTGCGACAATGAATATTTGCGTAACATCTCGCATTACAGAAATCGCATCGCTGCAAATTCACAGCATGGATCCTTCCAATATTCGCTTTCGAGAACGTTCTGTGATAACAATTCTGTGACAATAATAAAGTCAAGCTAACGGTTCGCAATAACATGGCCTCAAACAAAGGAAGGATACAAGCTGTAAACAATTCTGGCGAAAACATGTAACGATCGTCGAATTGAACCATAACGCAGGCACGGTGACGTAGGTCGCCGAGGGCCAATCACCTTCCCGAAAATGGGTGGAAATTTCTGGAAAGAGCCTCGTTTCGGGAGGTGATAAAAGCCCTTCGCCGTGCCGCGGCGAGCAGAGTACGCTTTCGGTTTTTTCGCTTGCAACACGTATCGTTATACGACCGCTTTATACACCGCTGAGTTACACCGCTTTCCGCGAGGAAATCTATTCTGCTTGCTATCGCCGCTTGCCATTCTAACGCCTGTGCGTGCTACCGCTTTCTACGTTCTTTCAATCTAAAAAAAACTCTCTGTAAATACTGTAAATATAGAACATTATATACTCTTAATTTTGGTTACGTGCTGTGAACTTTCTTGTGGTCGTCCTTCACCTCGCGCCTTCCCGCGCTACCTCGCGCTTCCGAACAAATATAAAAGCAAATATTTGGACTATTAACTATTTCACATTTTTATACCGTATATACGTAAAATACAGAAAATCTATATGTTATAAACATAATGTAAATTGCTACATTATTGAATACAATTATAATTTAACAAATAATGTATTTTATAGGTGTAGAAAAATTGCAGAATAAGAGCTATAATTTGTCAGTCATGTATATTTTATTTGGCAATTTTTCTACTATTTTGTGCTTGTCCGGAATTTAGCACAGCGCGATTAATGCCGGAATCACTCAGATCAGAAAGAATGCGAAACGAGGGTAGGGCTGCGGATGAGAGAACGACAATCGTTACTGCGATTAAGCACCGGAAACTCTTAGTCAATTTCACAGACACTGTCATGGTTCGGATTGCTCGAAAATCTTGAGGCGTCAGTCGTTTGCCGCAAACGCGTAACGGATATCTCGCCGAGCATCGACTTGATGCGCTTACGACGGAAATCTTGCAGACGAACGGAGGAAAACTTGTCCGCGAGGCAGTCTCCAAACGCGACCGCGACACGAGACACGACGACAGATATCCGGGCCGAGCTCCTTGGTGAGCTCGATGATAACTCTCGTAGAGAGAGCAAAGTCTTTTAACGCTCACGCACTTTGCGAGGAGGGTTGGGCGGCGATGCCGCGCACGAATCAGTGGCGAAACCACGCACAAAGTTTGCTATGATGCCGAGAAAACTTGACGCAAAGATATCCAAATAGAGTTTGACCCGCGGATCGTTCTCTTCCGCCGCGAAGGTTCTTGAGGGCCGGAAACGAAGGCGAGATCCGGAACGCGGCGCTCTCTGATTGATCAGACGATTGACGGAGTTGCGCTGTGAGCACCATTTTCGCGAACAAAGACACTGCGCGTGTCAGGAGTTGCGCCGTGCTCCGATTCTCGACAATGCTAGCATGCGCGCACCTGTACATAGGACGTCGACGCGTGATCGACTACGCGGGACGGCGTGATCCCGTGATCGACAACCCCGTGCGGATCGAATCCGTGCCACGAGACTGACAGCAGGCACGTAGCAGTCACCATCGCGTCCCGATTACAGATGTGTTTGATCCTTAACACCTACCATATAATGGGACCTTTTCTACAAGCGACACAAGTTGACACAAACGTCATTCTATCTTTCTTCTCTGGCAATGAGTAACAAAGACAAAACGACACTTGTATCTTGTGTCGCTTGTAGAAAAGCTTCTAATATATTTACTTTCACCATATCGTATTATTTCTTACCTGATGGATTTGGAGAATGCTGACGTTTAGACATAGTTAGTTGTAGAGTATTTCTAGGTTAGCTTTTTTTTTCACCTCTAATATTAACAAAATTGTTATTAAAAAAACAAAATAAATCGGAAATACAAACAGTAAAAGAATTAAACTATAAAGTACTGACAAGTTATAGTAAAATTGAGTTATGATATATCACCTGCGAAGATTGTTTATTTATTCTGTTGCCGTCGTCTAAATTTTTTTTCAACATAAACATTCGCGCATCGCGGTTGAACCGCGCAGCGCGCATTGGCAATCGGGAGAAGAGAGGTACCGACAGAGGGTGCTGTGTATGTGTATGTGGCGTCGTTTACTAGCGCAGCAGTCACGGCGCTATGTGTGTCATCAATCGAAAAAATAATACAATATTTTATCGAAATCTCGACGAGATTTTTAAATAATCTTGATCTCGTCAAGATCTTGATATGCTGATCTCGATTTCAATCTCGAATGTTACAAGTAATCTCGATCTTGAATCTCGTCTCGATTTTGAGACGAGATCGAGACGAGATCGAGATTTATCTCGTCTCGTGCGCATCTCTAGTAAAAATTGAAAAAAGGGAGTTAGAATAATTTGAAAAATAAGTCCGAAAAAGGTAAGAATTGAAAAAAGGGAGTTAGAATAAAAAAAACCCCCGTTGGAATTTGATCTCAAAAACAGAGCGAGGGTAAAGCATAGATAAGCGCTCTACCTTCTGCTCCACCCTCGCTCCTACAGTTTCTTCTTCAAAAACACCACGAGTGTTAGAAAATAGAACCCTCCGAGAACACACCTATTTTTTCAATCACGGAGAACATTTAGGGTCAATCTGACCCTACACACACTTTGATCGTCTATCATTTTAAATTGACGAGTGCGATCAACTTGAAAAAATTTCCAGATGTACTTGGAACATTGTTAAATCAATTGATATAAATAAAAAGTACCGTTGTAAGCGCAAAAGTAAGCGTTCTACCTTCTGCTCCACCCTTGCTCCTACGGTTTCTTCTTCAAAAACATCGCGTGTTGAAATATATTCTGAAAAAAGGTCAAAAAGGGGGGGTCCGAAACGCGTTTCTCGATATTTCAAATCACATGGCGTAGGTACTGAGAGACCGATTTTTCCAAAAACCACCCCTTGGGACACGTTTGTACCTTAAAAAGAAATCTTAACTCCTAAACGGTTAGAGATGGAGCTTGAAATACTTGTTTGTCGGGCTCGACAAGTCCGAGAGGATGGCGTGTCCCGTCCCCGTATCTCCTCCCGTTTCCGAGATACCGAATTTACCCTGTCGAGGGGGGTGGGGAAACGGGGTTATCACCCCCATCGACGTATTTTTTTTTTCCGCGTCCAACCAACACCGGTTGGTCGCTCCAGCTGCCGTGATTCTTGAGATGTTGAATTTTTTGAAAACCCACCCCCTACCCCCGAGTTAGTCGGGGTGGTGCGGACTCGATTCTAGGGTTGTTTTCCCGCGATTCCCAAGGGGTACCGAGATCGTACTATCCAAGTTTACGCGAGTCACCCAGTAGAGCACTTTGAAATAATTGTGGCAATTTTTTTAAAGCCACCCGGTATATTGTTAGGCTGAGTTTCCACTGAGCGCGCGTCACGCGTCGCGTCGTTACGAGAGTTAACACCAATCGAAACGTCCCATTTTGATCCCGTCACGAGTAATGTAATAAAATGGAATGTTTTGATTGGTTAACTTGTGATGATGCGACGCGTGACGCGCGCGCTCAGTGGAAACTCATCCTTAAATACGAGTTTGGTAATTTAGAAGCCACCAATCGCGAGTTGGAATTAATTCCAAGTGTTTAAAAACCACCCGATAACGAATTCGAATTAATTCCAAATATTTTGAAGCCACCCGATAACGAATTCGAATTAATTCCAAGTATTTTGAAGCCACTCGGTATCGTTAACAGCGATTTTGGTAATTAAAGGCTATCGCGCACAAAATTACATTGGCTGCGTATGCGCGTAGTCTAAAGACCGCCGCCCCGGACCAATCAACGTCTTACGTTGATCAATATGGCGACTTTATACTGCATGCTCATTGGTTTAGCGCGCGGTCTTATGCGCTACGCTTAAGGTACTATTTCATGGTGTCGCTTGTCGCTGCGATCAGTGGTCACGTGACCGATTCTTTCCCCATTTTATCCGTTTTATTGTCGTCAGCGACAGCGTTGAAAAGTTGGATTGAACCCAACGAGGTTCCTCAGTGAAAGCTAGCATAGAGTGCAGCACCATATCAAAATTGGTAGTATTCCGCGCGAGTTTCAAACACCAATTGTTAACATATGGAAAAAATCAGTATTGTAATAAAAATATTATGACTGTATGTCAATCGATAATGTTTGTTCGCATTCATTAACTGAAATAACTCTGTTACAATTTAGTTCGCCGGGTAAAGAGTATATTAGACATAATAACCTATATTGACGATCTATTCTACCGATCTTGTAAATCCTTCTTTTTCCCCGTTTTGCTCTCTGAGAACGGAGCTCTTTTTTTAATTTTTCCACAGACCACTTTGCGTAATTTTTGCCACTCATTATTATCACAATTCTTTTTTATTCTTTCGCTGCTTTGTGCGCCGTTAGCTACCAGGCACAGTGGCTCCCCTGTGCGGGAGCAAAAGTTAGTGAGGAACCTCACTTATAGCGACGTCGGCGTCGCTCTCATCACGTAGCTCTCGCACGAGTGAAGACGGATTCAAACATGGAAGTACAAGATGTAAGTACTTCGGGCGAGGTGAACCGATCGGCGTTCTCGCGCCGGTCCCGGGGATCCGAGCTCGGTCCCGTGCCTTGGCCTCCCGCGGATCTTCTTTGCTGCGAGGCTTCCGTGGCGGCGCGAGCCGTCGTGGTCGTCCTCTTCGGCCGCCATTCAACGCTCAGCTCAGAACTGGCACGGACCAGGGGAATCCGACTGTCTAATTAAAACAAAGCATTGCGATGGCCCTCGCGGGTGTTGACGCAATGTGATTTCTGCCCAGTGCTCTGAATGTCAACGTGAAGAAATTCAAGCGAGCGCGGGTAAACGGCGGGAGTAACTATGACTCTCTTAAGGCGTCTTTCTCCTCCTCTTATTTCTCCTTACTCTCTTTTCTGATGGCTCTTGGAGCTATGTGGTGCATGGTGCTGGCATTGGCCCCTGGTTGATCGACCCTAGTGGCCGATCCCGGGGGCTTTTTGCTTTAAATTTTGGAGAGGTTAAGATCCGTGGTGCATGGTATGCATTGGCCCCTGGTTGATCGGTCCTAATGGCCGATCCCGGGGGCTTTTTGCTTTAAACAGATTTTGAGATTTAAAGAGGTTTAAGCCCCTGGTGACCGTAGGTCCCAGGGGCTTTTTGCTTTAAGGACAAAGCAATACGCCGCCCCCGTGGACACTGGGCCGTCCTGGGGGCTTTTCGCTTTGAGCGTTTGTAGGTGAGAGTCATGGTTGCTCGTTCACAAGGGGGCGCAGCCTGTCGTCTGCGCCCCAAGTCTGCCCCACCTCCACGATGGTGTCCGCTGGGTACCCGGCTTGCCGGGGAGCTAACGGGGTTCAGGCGACTCGGGAGCATGCCCTGGGCTCTCGGCCGGTCTCGACCGGCGCCAGCGGGTTCATTCCCGTCAGGGCAACAGCGGGAGCATGCCCTGGGCTCTCGGCCAGTCTCGACTGGTGCCAGCGGGTTTCATTCCCGTCAGGGCAATAACGGGAGCATACCCTGGGCTCTCGGCCGGGATACCGGTGCCAGCGGGTTTCATTCCCGTCAGGGCAACACAGCTGGCTGTGGGCTAGCAACCCCTGTCGGCTTACTGGTAAGCGCTGGCAAAAATCAAGACGAAGCCTCGGACGACGGGGAACATGGCCCCATTCCCCTGGAGCACGGCCAGGGGGCTATTCGAAGACAACCAAGGCAAGAAATACAGGTCTGTGAACTATCGCTCCCCTTCAGTCGAAGGGGATGCGAAAATTGCGCCGCAACTGGAGCGGGCGAGTATATGGCTCTCACTGTCAAAGATGAGGCCCGGCATATAGAGGAAGTGCACCCTCACCTGAGCATCAGGTACAAATGCGAACGATGTGGCAAGTCATACGCGTCGTATCGGGCGGCCGCATGCCACCTTCCAAAATGCCCAGCAGCCAGGGCAGGTGATGGGCATCGAACCGTAGAGCAGGGCCGGTTCGTCTGCCCGGACTGTGACAGGAACTTCACCACACAACGAGGCCTGTCACAGCATCAGAGGCTGGTACACCCAGTGGCAAGAAACCGAGTGAGATCGGAGCAAGCTGCTCCGAAGGTGATAGAGCCAAGGAGAGGTAGAGTTTTCTCTGCCGAAGATGTGAGTAGAATGCTCGAGCTCGAGGTAGAGCTCAAGGATGAGACAAATATAGCAAAGGCTATGGCCTTGCTTATGCCGGAGAAAAAACAAATAAGGGACAAGAGGAGTGAGGCGTGCTATAAAAGGTGGAAAGAGCAGCGCCTCGAGAGTCAAGAACCCCTCAGCGAGGAGGACCGACAAGCGGATGGTGCACCGCCAGAGGTCGATGATGTTTTGTAGATCCGGAGGAGACCGAGAATGTCTTCTTAGATGCGGAGGAGATACCGTGCGATATATATAGCTTTGACGAATCAACGTCAACTGCACACTGGAGGCAAGCCTGCATTGAGGCGGTGCTTAAGGAGCTCAAGAGTAGTGAGCCCAAGGAATCGCTGGAGTTACAACAACACATTATCCAGCTCCTGACGGCAAAAAGTGAAGGTCAGGCAATAACGCAAGAGGAGGTAGACGCAGCCTATGAGCTGGCGATCAGTTTGTTCCGTGCTCCGGAGTCGGGGAAAACAGGCGGTAATTCCCGAAGACATCGGAGTCGGAGGAAAGGATTTTCGGGAAGAAGTGAACGCAAAGCCCGAGCTTATGCTCGTACACAAGAGTTGTATAGGAACAATCCCGCTATCCTTGCTAAAATGGTAAGAGAGGGTATGGATGTCCAGACGCCGGATACAGGCGTTTCAGCAAGTCCAACAGTTGAGAGCATCAAGAAGCTCTACGAAGAGCTATGGGGAAGCCCGGGTCGATGTGATATTGGCCGGGAAGAGCGAGAGGCCACGGTGCCGTATAATCCAGCAGAGATTCTGCATCCTATCTCCAGGGAGGAGATTTTGAAGCGTTTCAAGGCTACACGGCTAAGGGTGGCAGCCGGGCCTGACGGACTCCGCAAGGGAGATCTGATGAGAAACGAGGGAGGCTATATCCTCCACGCAATCTTTAATGTAATCATGCTGGCATTGAAACAACCGAGCGCGTGGCGCTGCAATAGAACAACACTATTGCTTAAAGAGGGGAAGGACCCCTCAGTAGCGGCCAATTACAGGCCGATTACTATCTCCTCAATATTAAGCAGATCGTATTGGGGTATCATGGATCAGCGTCTAAGGAAAGTGGTTCACCTGAATGCACGGCAAAAAGGCTTTGTGCCGGAGATGGGATGTTATAATAACATCAACTTGCTGAACGAAGTTCTCGCACTAGCAAAGAAAGATAAAGGAATTGTAGCCACTCAGGTGGACATAGCCAAGGCGTTTGATAGCCTCCCGCACCCTGTTATCAGGTACGCCTTACTCGGAAAAAAGCTGCCGGAGGAAGTGGTGGCATTGATAATGGATTCGTATAAAGGAGCCAAAACTACCATAAAATGTCGCGACGAAACGTTCGACATTGAATTGAGAAGAAGAGTCAAGCAAGGAGACCCTCTGTCTCCGCTTATTTTCAACGTCTGCATGAATTTGATTATAGACAGACTTGAAAGATGGAAGGCTTCCAAATCAAGGACGGCCTGAGTATGTCGTGCCTGGCCTTTGCCGACGATATAATACTCATTGCAAACACTAGAGAAGCGGCGAGTCGGCTTATGGATGAGCTCGTCGGCTTCCTTTCACGATGGGGAATGGCACTATCAATTGGGAAGTGCGTTGTTTTTGGTATTGTTACCACCAAAACTAATTGGTATATGGTGGATCCAGAAATACATAGCAATGGCGAGATGATCGCCTATTGCGGCCCTGCTCAGTCACTGCAATACTTAGGCATTCAGGTTACTCCGTGGGAAGGAGTAGTTACTAAGCACGCAATTGCGCGGCTAAGGGACACGCTCCCAAGAATTAAAAAGCTACCCCTGAAGCCACATCAGAAAGTTGAACTTTTGGCGCGGTATGTTTTGCCGCACTTCTTGTATGCCTTCACCGCGGGCACAGTAAGTGCCACAGAATTAAATGAATTGGACCAAACACTAAGGACGGCGGTGAAAGACTATCTGCACCTTCCAATGTCTACAGCAGATGGTCTATACGCGTCTAAGCGCGATGGCGGCATTGGTTTTCCCAAGCTTGGTATTGTTGTAACGTCCGCAATGTTAAAAGCTGGTTTTCGCTTTCTGAATAACAGCGATCCGGCGATCCAAGCCTTAGTAGTGGCGTCGGGGTTAGAGAACAAATTAAAGCGCTTGGCGCACGTGGCCAAACTGGGCTGGCCCTTAGAGTCGATCAAACAGATTGATGGCTATAAAAATAAGGCCAAAGCGAATGAATGGCACAAATGGGCGGAATTACCGTCCCAAGGCAAGGGTGTGCCAGCCTATAAAGACGATAAGGTGGGTAATGAATGGCTATACCGGCCTAACCTGTTGAAACCTTCCAGGTATATTACGGCTCTCAAGTTAAGAGCCAATGTCGCGGCAAACAAGGTGTCGCTGACCAGAGCCACTAAGAACAGCGGTGTCATGTGCCGTAAGTGCAAGGCTCAACCCGAGACACTGGGTCATATACTGAGGCAGTGCGTGTACACCAAGTCTGGTCGTATTAAACGCCACAATAATATTCGAGACTTCATAGAGCGCCACGTTTTGGGGCAACGTGGAATGACGATAACGAAAGAAGCTCGACTACAGGATCCTCATCTGAGGAATCTCCAACCAGACCTGATCATACAGTATCGGGAAAGGGTCTTTGTGGCTGATGTAACAATCTGCCATGAGGATGGCAATTTCTTAGAGAGAGGCAAGAGGGACAAGCTCGCCAAATATGCGTCCCTCATAGGCCCGCTTAAAGCCCAATTAGGGGCGAAAGATTGTATGATCCTCCCGATAGTTATCGGGACAAGAGGAGCAATGCCCAAAGACACTGTTACCTGTCTTCGTAAATTGGAAATTAAAGACAGAGGCTCGCTGAGAACGCTAACACTCCAAGCACTCAGGAGCTCAATGGAACTCTTCCATATGTTTATGGATTATAACGCGCCTTTGCGCCTCAACAGCAGCGATGCTGCTGATTAAAAACTCTTGGCACTAGCTCACTGATGTAATTTTATACATAAACGACGGTCTGGGACCTGATCCACCCAATATTTTATTTATTTATTTATTTATTCGGGAGCATTCTACACTCCCAATTTTAATCTATGCCGGCACTTTTGCCGTGGACATCAGTGATGCGAGTCGCTCGGATGGGCACTGAGCGGCGGCAGAGCCGTGTGACCGAACCGCCCCGGCACACGGGCGGACGCCTCCACGTGGCTCCCCGCGGTAACGGCAACACACTAAGCCGGCCAAGTTCCGTTTCCCCAAGTAGGGGACTCTGCTTAAATAATTTTTCCAGCCCGTACGCAGGAATCCCGCGGCAGATCAGTCAGATGGGTTTTCCTCCTGCGGGAGGACTTGCCAAGAGTGCTAGATAGGCCAGTTACTATAAGATAGGTGATAATAAAGAACGAAAGTTATGCTGGATCTCGTATCCTTGTTATTGGGTAACCCGTTGCGCAGATGAGCGATCCAATAGTCAACCTGCAGGGTCGCTCGAGCCGGGACCCGTTGTTATCAGGAACCGCACTGCCCCGAAGCGGTAAGACGCGCCAAAAGGACGTGATGCAAATAGCCAAATGCCTCGTCATCTAATTAGTGACGCGCATGAAATGGATTAACGAGATTCCCACTGTCCCTATCT
>NC_092361.1:10845141-10870712 GCF_030848805.1 Temnothorax longispinosus
TTACTACTAGACATATATTGTCCCTATCTACTATCTAGCGAAACCACTGCCAAGGGAACGGGCTTGGAAAAATTAGCGGGGGAAGAAGACACTGTTGAGCTTGACTCTAGTCTGGCACTGTACCATAAATAAATATAAATGTAGATTTCTTATATTTATTAGATTAAAATACCGGAATTAAAAAAATTGAAATTGAAATGAATGAATGTTGTTCGCGAAATCGCTAATTAATCCCGGCGATGGAAGCGGGATGAGAAGGACGCGCGTGGAAGGTGTTAACAAATTATTTCCTTTATTTATGTGTAGCTCAGAACACAGTCCGAGCAGTCTTTAATGCGTCAAAAATTATACAGTCTGACCTGAGAATCGATGAGCGGTGTATGAATGAGAAGTCTTTAGATTGTCCGTGAAGGCGAGAGACAATTGTATTAATTGCCCTCCGTGTGGTGATTCGCCCGTGAGCCGGTAAGACACGTGGCGGTCGGCACTCGCGCACGTGTGAGCCTAATTCGTCGTGTCGGTGCACCTGAGCTGGTCGAGCGGTCTATTTACACGTTAGGAAAGTATCTCGGCAGCTTCAATCACTGCGGTGGGCACTTCAATGCGTATTCACAAATCAAATGCACAGAGCACACGTCGTACGTCTGATCACTGCGCGGCCATTTGTACGACTCTGTGTGTCGCGAGGAAGAAGTTGGCGATGAGCGCGCCCGTGCTTGCGCAAGTTGCCGCGTCGATCCGGCCCGTCGATATCCGATCGATGCTGCCATCTGATCGGACGGCGCAACGTAAACGGAATCTCGAACAAATGTCCTAGTTTACACCGAACGTGTTTAATTCGCATCAAATAGGTTTTTCCTATAAAATGAATTTAGTCATTGGTTAATTATCTAGAACTTACTACTTGATGCGTATTTAATTCATACGGTGTAAATTAGGCTAATGTATAGTTGTACAGTGTTATACTCAGAGAAATCTATTAAATTTTAAGGTTAATTGTGATTATATTTACAACAGATTAAGATTGTTAAAATTTTAATAATATTATGAAATTTCAGTTAACTGTTGTACATACATGTGGAATATGTGAAATGATTATAGACGAAAAGAGCATTCCCCCCGACTCATGATTGTGTGAAAGCATACCCCCGATTGTTCATGGATAGGAATTATTACTTCTATCCATGAACATCTTCATTCCAGTAACAGGTGTAATATATGTATAATGTGTATATATATATATATATATATACAGGGTGAATTTTAATGGATGTCCCATCCTTTTACCCTCAATACTTCATCGAGCATCCTTTTTTTGATAAAGAGCACTTCACTTATATAGAATAATTGTTAAACTTTACGTCTTCGTTACAAAATGGAAAATTTTTTTATATATATAGAAAGAAAATTGAGACAAATTGGCAGATGACAATTGTGAATGGGACATCCATTAAAATTCACCCTGTATATATATATACATATATATTGTGACGTGGCAGTTTCGCTGCACCGTTGCAGCGCCCCGCCGCCGTCAGAAGGCGCAGGTTTCGCGACCTTTTATGCCCGAGGACGGTTCAATGAATCGCTGCGAGATCTCCAGGGGGCCTATTCTAATCGCGTTGCGTTATGTTAATCCCTTTTTTTTATTTTTGTATCATTTGCGCGGCGCCTCACCGGGACGAAAACCGGAGTTCCTGAGACGATGCTGAGAATCACGGAAAAACGGAGTCGACGACAAGGACCGAGGCGAGAAAGCAGACGACGGCAAGCAAATTTCGATTATGCTCGCGGGCCGCCGAGCGCAGGGGAGCGCGAGAGGATACGCGCGCGGCGCGTGACATAGCGACGGGCGGATCCGTACGGGCAGGATCTCGGGACGCCGGGGCAAAAATCAGCTCACCTGCCCTCCTTGCGCTACTGACCGGATTCCGGGATGGATGGCCACCATCCCCGGACCGAAGAGGAGAAACACGGAGGCAATCACGTCCCGTCCGCTGCCGGGAAGAATTCCGGAAAATCACCGCGCGAACAAAGGGCCGACGAGCGCCCTGTGAAAAGCCGTGACTAACGGCCCTGTGCGAGGAGACACCGCGAGCCTGCGAGCTCATCCTCTATTGGTCCGCGCGATAGCGTCGCGGGGCCGCGTACGCCCGGGGTGGGGTACGCTATCGATTCCGCCATCGAGCGAAATTTCGGGAGTATTTTTGAGCCGTTCTCGATAGCCGATGCACGTACACGCGAATCGTTGTGCTCTGTCTTGCGACCGGAGTCGCCCTTTGAGGCGCATAAGATTTCGGGCTGTATCTTTCCAACCCTTGGGACGACGGCGAGGATTCTCGGGAGAGAATCGACTTACGGTGAGGTTGCCTCGCGTAACATAATCATGTAAAGCCACGACACCGCTCCCCGGGTAGCGCTCTCGCTCGGGAATATTCGCGATAATTACGTACTCGCCGACAAGACGTATTTGGCGATAGACAGCGAAAACGAGGGGCCCCGGACTGGTCTCGTGGCCGTGGGATCGCGACCGAAATCTACGACTCCTGAAGATTGCGGTAAGCGCGCCGATGACGACGTTCGATATCACGAGTACGCCATTTCTCACGCCCTTCGCGTTCACGTCCGCGTGTCTCGTTGTGCGTAGTAATTCACCCGGCCGAAAATTAATCGCGTGATAGAATTAATTGCGTCAGACGGTTGTTCGCGCTGGTAATTACGTCGCTCGCGATTCGCGTCCGGACACTTAGATTATCTACGCGGTATCGGTTGTGCCGAGACATTATTCCCGTGATTGCGTCCTGACGTTACCGGCCTTGCCGCATTGTTCGCGCTTAAATCTTGCTTTCGAGCACTTACGTAGGATAATAATTGCGTGAGAATATCGTCGGCGTCGACATATCATTTGCGTAAGAATATTGTTCGCGCCGATTGACTCCTGGCGTTGGGACGTTATTCACGTTAGAAATAACAGTAAAATACGGATCACCCCGACTGATTAGTTACGTCCAGATATTATTCGCGTTATATTAAGAAGATTATTCGCCTTAGATTAAGAATATTATTCCCACTAGATTAAGATTATTATTCGCGGTAGACTACAATTATTCCTTGCGTTAGATTAAGATTATTAGCGACAAAATCTCTGCACGGCCTTGGGCCCTTGCGTTCACGCGCTCCGAGCGTGACGCGCTATCATGTCGTGCCAGCTCACGCAATATTATTTCACGTTACTCCGATTATGTTTTGCCGATGTCGCCGGTTCTATTAATGTAAAGCCTTCGGGAAGTTAGTTTTCTTTTCATATGATCTTGTGTAATTCCGGCGCCTTCCGCGCGTTTATTAAATTAGCGTAATTTTCCGTGTTTTTCTGGCGTCCGCGTTATCCGTTCTGTGTTATTCAAATTCGACGCCCCGTTATCAACCATCTACTTGCGTTATTAATGGAAGCCAAATTGGCCCTTATTACTTTCTCTAAATTGATTACACAATAAATGTTACTCTTTATTTGTTAGCCGATTAGATCTATGATTTACGTGTCACCCCGTCGGATATCGCGCTGCCCTTCATTAATCCCGCCCTGCTATTAGGCTGAGCTAGCAATTCCCTCGCACACCGACTTCGTTCGTTTTGCGTCTCTCTCTTTTGGTTCTTAGCGCTTTCGCGGACGCGAATTTACGCGTCTGGCGCCCAACCTTAAGCTTGTTTCGCGGAGTGTCGGACGTGCGGGAGAATCACCGGAGAGGCCTATCACCTTTTTCTCCTTTTCCCCTTTTGATCCGGCACACGCCCCGGACCGCTCCGGGAGTGAAAAAGTCGTGACAATATATATATATATATATATATATATATATGTATATATATTTAGTATTTTGTATACTGCACAATATCTCAGAAAACCTTTTTCATTTGTGTAATGCTGAGGAAATATATTATTTATATGCTACGAACTTTGTAAATGAAGTATTCAAATATACTTTCAGTTTAATAATAATTGCAGCCTGGTACAACAGTATATGTGTACAATGACTACACCTATAACAAAGATTCTTGCAATAATAACATTTTACGATGCAGTACTCGTCGTTTTTCAAGATGTCCTGGTGCTATAACTATTGATAAGAATGGCGAAATACATTTCAAAGAAGAACATAACCATATTAAGACACAATGGAAAATACAACAGTCTACTTACAACTTTGCCGAGAGACGTCTTTGCCTCTAAAAGAAATATTCGATAGTGTTTGTAGGAAGTAAGTACAAATTCTATTTCTTAGTTTTATTAAAACAATTTTAAAATAAGGTAAAAAGACATTAGGTACATATATAAAAAAATTCTTTATAAAAAGATGTTACTTTTATGTAATCTGTTAAAAACTTGTATCAAAGAATGTTATTACTTTAATGTCAGAAAAAAGTTAAAAGTTTATTTACAAGAAAAATATTTGTTTACCTTTATTAGAATAATTAATCATAAAACTATTTTTTTTGTACAAATAATAGATGTATATAAATCTGTTAAATCAGTTTTTCTTACAAAATTATTAACATCAAACAATTGTGCCAACTGATAATGAATTGTTTTGTTAAAAGTACGCAAGATTGCAAAGATAACTTGAAGTATTAAATATAAAACAGAAATTAATTATAAATAACAGTGTTTCTAGAATAAATATGTAATTTAGGGTTTAAATGTGTATCTTTTCTATAAAAATAATGCCAACAGATGAATCAATATTTATAATACAAGTTTATTCTTTTTTAACATAATTGTATATTATTTAAATTTTTTTTTTATATTATTAATATATAACAGCATAGTGAAAATGAGATTCAAATATACTTGATTATATTAAAGTAATTTTTCGGTACAAGTTTTTGGACAAGTTGCATAAAAGTAAAGTTTTTTTACACAGCACCTTTTTCATATGCGCATTTAGCGTTTTTCTTAATGTTTTTCTAAAGGTAATTTTTTATGATACCACTTTTTTGTACATTTAACTTTACACGCTTTTTTGAAGGAAGAAGATATCCCCGTAGGTTATATTAATTTATACATCTTTTTTTCATGTAAGCATTTAGCGGTTTTTTTTTTTACTTTTAACAGCCGAAATCGAAATTTATTTTATGTTATTATCTTATATAAATGTAATTATTTGACAATAACTTTATTATACATGAATTGATTGAAGCTAATATAAATTGACATAAGTTAATGAGAATAAAGTAATACAAAATATAGATTGAAAGCTTTGTTGCTTCTAAAATATTTTTAGAACGTCTTAAATATAAAATATTTCAAATATTCGACAGATAATACGTCCAAAAACAATTACTTTTATATATGCTGTGTAATAAGAATTCAATTGTTAAAAGTTACCTAAAATAAATTTTAATAAAATAGAGAATTTCTTACATTTTGTTAGACATATTGCTTATATTTCCTAATAAAAAGTCGTATACATAATTAATTAGAGCTATAAATAACATAATCAATTCATTAATTAATAATAATTTACCTCTTCTATTACATCTCTAGAAAGGGATAATTATTCCCCTTTACACAGTCAGTCTCAAATGACTTTTGTCGGACCTTGACGTTGACCTTGACCTTCAAAAAGTTCGAGGTCATTAGTCTTTCCCGTCGCTCGTTGTTCAAGTTATTAATAAAACAAGACCAACTATTATCTGCTTTAACAGAACTTTAACATGCTTTTACCATGATTAAAGCAGAGAATACATTGAGAAAAAAATTTTCTGCATTTTAGTAAATATTAGTTTGCATACAACTGTGACTCCATTTACTAAAATGAAGAAAATTTTCCTTTTTATTAGTATATTTTTTTTTAGTGAATACATATTTTTCTTTCTCAGTGTACTTTGTATTTATACTTTCTGAAATATAAAATATAAAATTGTATGGCCGGTATTCATAATCGATTCTTATTTCAAGACCATCTTAAGTAATGTCTAAAGATGCTAATACGGCTCTGTGATTGGTTCACGACATCTTAAGAGAAAGTGTACTTAAGACGTACGGTCTTAAATATAAGATCCAACTATGAATATACCAACTATTCATATACCAACTCTTTTTTGCTTTAACAAATTATTTCTGTCACAGATATTAAACGTTAAAGTTAACGAAATAGAATAATATGGCAATTTATGGATATATAATACATTTTAATAGTTTGTGCGCTTTGTTCAAGCAGATAACAGTTGGTCATTGAAGGTGGTCATTGAACCTTGTTTTGTTAATAACTTTTTAATGAACAATGAGCGACGGGAATGGTCAATAATCTCAAACTCCTTCAAGGTTAAAGTCAACATCAAAGTCAGGCAAAAGTCATTTGAGACTGACTGTGTAAAGGGAAATATTTACCCTATTTAATTTATCTTTTTTTAAAATATCTTCCTCATTAAAATTTAATTTACATATAAAATATCTGTCGAAAGCTCTGTGCTAACTACTTTACTCCATTTGTGTAATGAACTGTGATTCTTAATAAAGAAGTATGCGAGATAAATAGATTTAAAATAATAAAAAAAAGCTTTATACAAGGTTTAATACATACCTTCCAAACTTTAAACAAAGCCCAAGTTGTCTAACATCTAAAACTTTTTTCTCTTCTTTCTGTTATTCCACCGCTTAAGTATGCAGCTAGGAACAACGCAACACTTTCCCATTTTTTATTTTTAGTTTACAGATTTTACTAATAAAATTAATTGTGTGTTTTGAACTGTCATATTCACAGACACGGAGAAGACAATTAGCATTTACACTGTTTGACGTCCTCAAAAATATCTTGAAAACGTATACTGATCGTCTTTTTGTTCACGGAGAATAATCTTATCTTTCTACCTTATTTTATTCAGTATTTCTGTAACAGTGTTTTGCTGTAAGCGATAAAAATTATAACTATTTCTTTACATTGTTTTACGTCTAAAAACATATCTCAAAAACATTTGCCTATCATTCTCCAGTACGGGAATTCTCTAACTTTTTAGCGACAATTTTTGTATCGCTAACGTGACATTCAACTGATTTCAACCAATTACGACTCAGCGTTGAAAAGAATATACTCTAAACAGTAACAATTATCGTTAAAAAGTTAGAGAATTCCCGTTCTGTTCTCTAATCTCCGTGATCTTGAAAATGAATTTAAAAATCTGGCCCGTGGGACTTGATCAAAATCGACTTTTTATTTTTTGGAAACTTTCTGATAATATCAAATAAATAGTTTTATATAATATATATATATATTATATATATATATATATATATATATGTTAGCGAATGTGAGATCCGGGCGTAACTCCGGTTCGCTAATTGGCGTAAGATGCCGGGTCGACCCCGACAGGGATCCGACGTGCAATAAAATCAGACACTTGTGTGATGGAACAATGCACAAACTTTATTTCGTCAGTTCTCAGGTACAGTTATGGTGAACGCGCCCTTATGTGAGCGCGTCACTATGCGCGCACGTGATCTGCTTATGGCGTGGCGCACTAATTATTCGCGACGCGAATATGTTAGGCCGATCGCGGAGGCGACGGCAATTCGGACGCGCACGTTGAGCTTGCACTTCGCGAAACGCACCTGCGGCGTTATAATGCAGTCGCACTTGTTTATAACGCAAGCGCGAGACTGTTCACAGTAATTTGAAGCGATCGAGACGATCGAACGTACAATGGCGAGGCGCGGCGCGGTGTCCTCCACTCGCGGTAGCGAGGTAGGAATTTGGCTGCGGACGCACTAACAGCGCGTTACAATGAGCGATGCGGGTCCGCCTTGAGCCGGCGTCCGGTACGGACGTCGGCTCATGTGCCATACATTCGGATCCACTGAAGATACCTTTTGGCGGGCTCCACTTTGTGTCTATAGTGTTCATTTATGTTGTCAAAGTTTCTTTCGTGATTGTTTCTTAACTATTTAGAGAAGATACATTCTTGTGTTTAGTGTGTACTAAGATTAGCATCTTTACTGAACATATTGTGAAGAGCAACTTTGTCTTGGTGCAATGGGACTGAAGAAGATACATTCTTGTGTTTAATGTGTACTAAGATTAGCATTTTTACTAAACTTATTGTGAAGAGCAACTTTGTCTTGGTGCAATGGGACTGAGTGATCTTCTTTCGTTAAGATAAGTTATATGGACAATTGAGACCAATTACTGATTATTATCGCGAATATTAAAATTTGTTAGACTTTTTAGTTCTAAGTTTAGACCTCCCGCATTTTGTTAATATAAGTTACTTATGGACAATTGAGAACAATTATAGTCAGCTATATATTCGTGAAATTTGAATTATATCTGCGTTATATCACGTGATCTCCGTATGGGAATAACTTAGCGAGAACCGGTCGATTATATGTCCAACGTTTTGATTGTTTTTGGTTATGCATATTTTGTGTTTTCTTTAATGTGATTTAAGATAGTTATTTACTCGATCGTGAAACTTGAAAATTCTTGCGTACCTTATCGCGAATATTAAAATTTGTTAGGCTTTTTAGTTCTAAGTTTAGACCTCCCGCATTTTGTTAATATAAGTTACTTATGGACAATTGAGAGCAATTATAGTCAGTTATATATTCGTGAAATATGAATTATATCTGCGCTATATCACGTGATCTCCGTATGGGGATAACTTAGCGAGAACCGGTCGATTATATGTCCAACGTTTTGATTGTTTTTGGTTATGCATATTTTGTGTTTTCTTTAATGTGATTTAAGATAGTTACTTAGTCGATCGTGAAACTTGAAAATTCTTGCGTACCTTATCGCGAATATTAAAATTTGTTAGGCTTTTTAGTTCTAAGTTTAGACCTCCCGCATTTTGTTAATATAAGTTACTTATGGACAATTGAGAACAATTATAGTCAGCTATATATTCGTGAAATATGAATTATATCTGCACTATATCACGTGATCTCCGTATGGGGATAACTTAGCGAGAACCGGTCGATTATATGTCTAACGTTTTGATTGTTTTTGGTTATGCATATTTTGTGTTTTCTTTAATGTGATTTAAGATAGTTATTTACTCGATCGTGAAACTTGAAAATTCTTGCGTACCTTGAATCGTGTTTATATTATGTGATCGTCGTATGATCTGGATTGAGAGTTTTCCATTATACGTTTCGACTTCGGCTTGGAACATTCCACCTTCGTGTGATTGTGTTTACGGTTTTTGCTGCGTTCTTGGAATATTTCCTAAGGTATCCTTGGGGATGTCAATGCTTTATATTGGAGAGGACACATTGTCATTGTGTACTATGATTAGCGGCTCTATTGAACATGTTTTGAAGATTAACTGTTATGAGAACAGTTATCGTTAGCTTTATACTTGTAGAATTTGAAACCTTTTGCGTACTTTGATATATATCTGCGTTATGTTGCGAGATCGCCGTTTGGGGATCACTTAAGGAGATTTGGTCGATCTCTTGGGCGTCCCTGCTCGAGGGGTACGCTTTGGATTTTGACCAAGCGTTTCGATCGTATTTGATATGCATATTTTGTGTTTTCTTTTAATTAAGAAAGTTATATATACTTGTGAAATTTGGGATCTTTAGCGTAATTTGAACCATAGCTGCGTTATATCGCGTGATCGCCGTATGAGGATTAAGGGGAGCGTCGATCCTGATTAATCGAATTAAGAGATAAGGTTGAATCTGATTTGTGAAATTTGAAATCTTTTGCGTACTTTGAATTATGTTTGGGTTATATCACGTGATAGCCATATTTGCTTGTCGGTATATTATTATACTTGGTTTCATTCCACCTGCACGTGATTGTGTTTATGCTTTTTACGCTCATGTAATCGGAATTGAAGCTTTCTGCGAGGCTTGCCTCTCTTTATATTGTATCCATATTATGTTAGTATGTCTCAAAATGTTTAAAGCGATAAATTTACCGGGAGAGTACTGCGAAGCAGTAATTATTGAATTTCTAAGAGGGCGCCTCGGACCCAAACAGAGGCTCCTCTAGTATATAAATCGCCGTGGTACTACGACTCAAAGTAGAGTCGGAAATCCAGCGGGTCAAAGGAAAGGAAAGGAATATGAGCGATGCTCTTGCTGAGCATTAAGTCCGTGTGCACTACGGGTTGTAAGGCCGCGTGGAACGAACGAACGATTTACGGATGCACGGCGGTGTACCACCTAGTGAACCAGAGTAATTGTTACTACTGTTGAGAACGGAGCTCTCGCGGCCCTTCGCGGGCCCGTTTCGGGAGCTTTCGGTTACGCGCGACAAATATCGACCAATTATTCGCTTTTCCGTGATCATGCGATCACGGCATGACGGATCGATACTCGTCAGGAGAACTTCGCGGTCAAGTATCCCGCGGGGAGCGGTGCGAGATCCCCTCGTTCGGAGGGCGACTGACGGATGGCGTCACTTGTTGGGTAACGATCCGCGATCGCGACAAAAATTACGGAACAATATATATATATACTAGTTTCTCACCTATACTAAATATTTAGTACTTACTAGTACTAAACAAAGGATTGTTTAAATGGAATAAGCATTATCTTTTTATTTATTTTTATTTCAAAATGAGCAATGTAGCACATGTTTGTATGCGCGGTTGCATGTATGTTAAATTCATGACGACACTAAACTTCCATTAGAGAACGCACAGCATTAAATATCCACATTACAGATACATGTAGCATCGCCGCTTGCTCGTCTGTCCTAAGTCTCAAAGTCATGACAGTCATTTATTGATCATTTATTTATATCATTACGGTCATGACGCTGTTACGACTTCAGTTACATCATTTGACATGTGTGAAATTAACTTGCAGGAAAATGTTATATGAGTGAAATCTAACGCGCAAAGTCCTTTAAATTAATATAATTATTAATAGACAGCTTTAGACGTGCTGTATGAAAATTTCTTTGCAAAATTTCACTTTTATAACATTAAATTCTACTTTTTTTGCCAATTAATTTTACACATGTCAGTGATTTAACATAAATATAAAGTTGTAAAAATTAATTTTATATACTTAAAGATGAAAAATATTAATTTTATTATGCTTTTAAATGCTTTTTCTTTCATCTGATATTTTTAATTTGTTAATTTGATTTGATTTTGTTCTTCATAGTAATCAATATAATGCATAATTTTGGCTCTTTTCATTAACTTTAGAAATAAATAATTATTCCTTGGCTAATACAATTTGTAATTGCTTGTAAACTTAATATGCAGGTATCCTAAAGAAGCCACAACATTGTCATATGCTACAGTAAAGTGTACATTGTACCGTGAAAGAATTAAACTTCGCACATGTTTGTCAAAAGACATGAAGACTCTTGCTACGAGTTTATCAGTATATGTACCTCTTAAAGGATTTTATAAAGACAGTGTTACTTGTAATGATGGAAAAATAGCATTAATATTTACAACTGATAAACTCTTACATGAATTAGGAAAGTCAACGGAATTTTATGTAGATGGAACATTTAATGTAAGTTCATGGCAATAGATTAAATACTTATTTTTCTATATTTTTTGGTTGCTTTCCAGCTAGCCACGCAAATCGACATACAAATTATTTTGTTTTTATTGCTTATTGGATATTGAACAAAAACAGAATGATACTTGTGTCGACTTGTCTTGTTAGCTGGAAAATAATCTTAGATAAAATAATGTGATATAAATAATGTTTTCTGTTTTCAGATCATTCCACGTGTGCCACTAATGAGTCAAATGTACATAAGGGTGTTGCTACGATTTTTATCCTCAGCGAATGTCGCTCTAGTAAGATGTATACAGCTATATGGGAAAAAATTGTCGAATTAGTACCAACACTTGAAAACAATGTCAAGTTTTTAATGAACGATTATGAGACGGCTGCCATGAAAGCAATGAGTGAACAATTTCCAACAGCAGAGGCACATGGATTCACTTTAATCAGGTATGGTAGTTTATACTAAATTATTATTATTAATAAATAAAAATTATTATACACGACATAGAGGACATTGTAGCTTGTTTAATGTCTCACATGGTTCTCCTCTCACAAAGCAACGGGAAACCAGCGAGAGTATCTTAGAGAAAGATACTCTTTGCCTTATTAATGTTTCCCACTTACAAGGGAACCTACAGTTTAACGTGGATTTCGAACTACAGATATGTCTTAAGATGAGTCTCAAGATGTACCCTCATCTTAAGACATATCTGTGGTTCGGAATCCACGTTAAGCTGTAAGTTCCCTTGTAAGTAGGAAACACTAACAAAGCAGAGAAGTCGCCAACGTTTCTAGATGTTATGGCAAACAAGAATACACGAACATTTTTTTACAGGCACTTTCGCGTTACTGGAGACGATTAGGATTAACGGATGCACCAAGAAATATTTTGTCCATGACTATGACAATGGCATTGATTCCTTCTAACTACTTTGAAGAAGCATTTTCTCTAATACAACTGGAAGCTAATCAGATTTCCACTGAATATCCTGCTATCTGTGACTTTTTAAATTATATACGCAAAACTTGGCTACCATTAGCGTCAAAAGTTAGCGTTTATGATTGTCCTGTGAGGACAAATAATATAACAGAGAGCTTTCATAACATAGTAGGAAAAAGAATCAGAAAAAGAAATATTTGGAACTTCTTAGGTAATGTTATTATTAATACTTCTTTTGTTTTATTTAAAGAATAAAATGAACAAGCTTTATAACTTTCTACTTACAGATAATCTACAAAAAATAATTGTTGATAAAGAAATAAAACTAAAACGTCTACAAGCAGGCGAGAATATTGGATGTCGTACCAATATTAAAAATAAAACGCGAGATCATAAAATACTGGAGGTTCAAAGATATTTTACAAATGGCAGGTTTGTAACAAAGTCGTATTAAAGTTTTTTAAAGTATGTCAAGTAATTAATTAGTAAAGTATATTTTGATACATGTAACATTTTATTTTTAAAATAATTTGTTTTAATGTTAAGTTTGTGTGCGTCGAATGCGCACATGCTTCTATATATACATTTATTACATATTTGCATTTTTATACTTGTTTGAGATCGTGGTAATTGGCATCTCGAACCGCCTTCGGTTGCATGTAAGCGCATGCACGCTTGCGATGATTAATATTCGCTTAAAATGTCGCATGGGATTTTCACGGTAATATTTAGTATAGCATGGATCTTTCGGGATTAGCAATCTGGCAATTTCTCTAACATTGTCATCAACAATAAGGTCACGCTTTGTTCAACGGTACGAACGACTTATTTATGCTTACACAAAGAAAAGATCCATGCTATAAACAAGGCAGTCGAAAACAGGTAACGATCGCTTCGGGTCGTCACTTGAAAACCGTGACGTAAGCACGGTGACATAGGCCGCCGGTGGCCAATCACCCTCGCGAAATCATCGGTAACTAGCTTGGAGGGAGCCTCTTTTCGAAGGTGATAAAAAACCGTCGCTGCGCCGCGGCGCGCCGCGGAAGTGCTTGTCTGCCTTTTCGGCTATCCGCTCGCTTATCGCCAAGTATATCTCTATATACGACCGCTGTACTCCGCTTAAACCGCTTTTCAAGAAGACACCCGCTCTCGCTAGATTTCGCCGCGATTATCGTGCTGATTTCTGTGCGCGCTCTCGGCACTTTGCCTGCAAAGAACTTCTGTAAATAACGTGTATATATTGAATATCAAACTTTAATTCGCTGTTACTTGCTGTGTCGTTACTTGTGATCGTCTTGTTACCTCGCGCTACACCGCGCTACCGCGTGCTCTCGAACAATACTTCTTTATAAATGATGTATTAAATTGTACTTTTTATTGTTTGCAGAATAAGTCTTCAATGCTTTTTACACCTATTCAGTGACGGATGTGAAAATTTTTATTAGAATGATAAATTAATCTCCAAAGGTATGTTTCTATTCCTAATAGTAAAAATAATATTTAACATAATACTAAACACAACATCTAAATATAAAATTATTACAAATATAATAATGTACAAATATTTATACACAATGCCCTCAATCAAAAATGTTTAGAAATCTAAAATTTTTGAACCAGATTTCACATAATTTAGTGCGAACATAAGTAACCATCTACACTACATTCTGATTTTAGTTTACTTCTTGCAGTACTATTGATTAAAAATCCTAGGTTATGTTATTAAAATATTAAATACATATTTCAATTAAACACGAATTAAATTTTGTTTTCCAAGTGTTATTGATAAAGAATAAGATTTTTTTGTTTTTTTACTGAATTTTTTAATGATTCTTTTTGTATTTGTTATTATAAAAATTAATATTAATTGCATTTCATTTTAGATATTGAAGATGACAGTCAGGCGGATACATCAAAACCTAATGAAGATGTGGCCTCCAAAACAAAATTAAATACGTTGTCCAATAATACTAATAGTAATACTGACAGTAACATTGATGAAAACATAGCAAAGAAAAAACCAGTACAAGAAGGATTACTTCATTATGAAGGAGAAAACTGTGTACCCGTAAAACGTTCAAAAAGAACAAAACAAACAAAGAAAACAAAACAAACAAAAAGAAGAAAAAAACTGTTAACCGCCGACAAAGGTAACGTATAATTTTAATGTTTTATTCACAAATTTCAGATGTTTTAAATCTAGTGAAATTACGTAGCATGCATTATTGAGTTTTTCTTAAATCACTTTCTTGATTATTACTAGTAGGTACATAGTTCTTGTAAAGAGAAAGTCGAATATCCGAAACGTCAAATATTTTTCAATTTCACAAATTCAGTCTTTGTATTTATAATTAAATTTAGTCTTTGTACATATAAATATAAAGTAATTTCCTAAATATTAGTGGTATTACTTTTTTAAAAAGGCCAAAGTTTTTATATTCATGATTCAATTATATATTAAAGTGTAGAATCAGTTAATACAATAAAAAATATAAGATTTCAAATTTTTTTACGTATCTTCAATTTTTTAAGACATGCAGATAGGAAACTTGTAAAATACATGGCCCTTCTTCTTCTGCAATAACTTGAAAAAATTATACTCTTAAATAGTGCGAAGCAGGTCAAACACAAAAGCTTACTTATGCCATAACTTTTCTTTTTCTTCTCTTTAATGTATTTTATAGAATATTAAAATTGTTTAATAAAGAACACACGCAAATACCTTTGTGTGGTCGACTATATAATTTTATTTTTTTATTTTTAGATATTTTTATTTTTTAATTTTTTACAACTTAATTTTCAAATTCCACTTTTCTTTCAAGTTTATTATGCTATTGCATTAGACAAAATTTTGTATAATGCAAAATTTTGTATAATTGTTGCATTATTTCTTACTTATAGAAAACTCTTACAATAAACACGGAAACATATCTGAGCGGAGCATTGATATGACGAAGTTTCCAAAATTGGTTTTACCTAAAATTGATCAACAGCTGCAGACAAATGGACGGGAAGCATTACAAAAGCTGGATAATTCAAACTGTCAAGTTTAATAAAAACCCTTTTGTATTTTTGTACTCCGTGGTCATTTTGCTGTTGCGTTTAATGCATCGAACGTTTGGAACGTTATCGATGTCCGGTATGCGATATTATATTTGTGAAAAGTATTTTAGAGTTAGAAAACCCGTAAGAAGCTGTTTGCTTCTGAAATGTCTTATTGTCAGTCTGTTCTGTACGTCTCAAGAGATCACTCTCTGCGCCGAAATCGCATACGACCGATCGAATTCAGTCCCAGCTATCCCGCGTGAAATCGAAGCAAGTGTCGCGGGAACGTTGTAAGCGCCACGAACTGTTAATTAAAAATACACGGTGCCACTGGAGTAACCAAAGTTCTAAAGCGGTGCATTATTTTGCCCTACGAGTGTGCTTCAGCCAGATCTGAATCTGGACTTCCTCGCTCCTCGCTCCTTGCTTCATTACGCCTTTGCACTTTCTCGCTTCCGCCTGTTATCCCTCTCGTTCTCTCTGAACGATCCCGGCAACCTCAGTTCGGCGTGAAAATCTGCTCCGCGCCCGAACAACGTTATAAATGTAAATTCGTTGTCAGTGCGACAGAAATGCAGATCTTTTGTTTAAAATTATTTTTATTTTCCTGTAAGTTAGTTTAGAGCGGAAGATATTTTTTTCATCTTTTTCTATTTTATTTTTATAACGATTAAGTACCTTTCAAAATGTAAATGAAGGTTCTAGTTCCTAAAGTTGTTTATGCGTAATATATGCAGCTCATTGTAATTAAATATATAGATTTTACCTTTTGTGCAAGAGATACATGACCAATAAGATAATTTGATAGTCTTCCTATGTATAGATACATAAGTATATGTATAAATGTATAATGCGCTGCCATGTGATATTATTTTTCTAACGTTTTGCCGTATACATTATATAACACGATAAGTACATTTTATAAAAATGTTCAATAAAGATATAAATTGTAAAGAAACAAAAAAAACGTGTTTTAATAAGAAACCATTACTATGATTTTTCAATTATCATAGACTACGTTTGTACAGCGATTTACAATCCAGTTTAGTATCTATCGTATATCATCCGATCGATAAAATTTTTTGATTATAATGATTATTTGAATAACAGTCCATTTTGATATTCTAAACATTTGAATCAATCTCTTTTAATGTATATACACTAGAAATTGTAGTTTAACTATCAAGAAACAGGGGTTCATATATAAATGATCATTATGGTTAAAAGAATACAATTTTGTGTAAATAAACTTTTAATTTTACGTCATTTATTGTATATTTAATACATAATGTTGCTATTTGTAGATTCTTGTTTTGACTGCTTGTGATGGACAATAAATGGCATTGTACAAACATGCTTTGAGAGTAAAGGATCAATTTCCCGAAAAGTCAGAAAGATAAAAGATGATCGTTGATGTTTTCATAACATTTCACAGGATTCTAATAGCGGAGAAAATTATAATCAACTCTCGCTTAAAAGAATCTCGTGTTTTGTTAATGACTTCTTTTTTAGTGCTCGATAACAGGCTTGCTGTGCAAATTGCTATAGATGCGGCTGTCAGTTCTCTTATACCTAAAATAGGCGTTTGAAAATGTTAATAAATAGTATAATATATTATAAATTCGTATATAGAATAACTTTAGTAGAAATGTCAAATCTCATGAGTATACGTATTACAGTATATACGTACGAATAGTTTATTAATTAGCAAATTACTCACCTGAAAAACACGGAAACAGCAATTTGCATTATAAATAACTTTTTTCATTTCAGCACTGATGGAGATGCTGCACAAAACACCGTGATATGCTGTCTATAACATAAATGTAGAATCTGATTCATCACTGAAAATAAGGAATCTAATACTTCTTCGAATATTGCTAGGAATGTTATTAAACTGAAATGTTATTAAACTTAAACTGAAATGAAGCTCAAAGAAGCATGTTTCTGAAATAAAAACAAATTATTACGCTGACACATTACGAGAGGTTAGAAAATCTGTCAAAACAGCTGTGTGCAAGGCAAAGATACGGAATGATATAATATAATTATTAATTATTTACGGACAGCACACACCATGCAAAAAGCTGAAATATACTTAATACACTTCTTTTATTTCTACAAAGTTGACGCGCTCCAAATTGTTATAATCATAAGCAATCACAGTAAATTCATCAGCAAGAAATCGCAGTTGTAACAACTTGGAGCGTAATAACTTTATTGGATAAAATGTAACGGTGTTAATTATTTTACAGACGAACGTGTTTCTGCGTTTTGTTAATATGATGCTGTCCGTCAATAATTAATAATTACATTATATTACGGTGCGCGATTGAACGATGCGCGAAAGAACAGTGCGCAATTGTACGGTGCGCGAAAGAACGGTGCGCGAAGGAACGGTGCGCGATTGTACGGTGCGCGATTGAACGGTGCGCGATTGAACGGTGCGCGATTGTACGGTGCGCGAAAGAACGGTGCGCGATTGTACGGTGCGCAATTGTACGATGCGCGATTGTACGGTGCGCGATTGAACGATGCGCGATTGTACGGTGCGCGATTGTGCGGTACGCGATTGAACGGTGCGCGATTGTACGGTGCGCGATTGTGCGGTGCGCGATTGTACGGTGCGCGATTGTACGGTGCGCGATTGAACGGTGCGCGATTGTACGGTGCGCGAATATACGGTGCGCGATTGTACGGTGCGCGATTATACGGTGCGCAAAAGAACCGTGTCCAATGCAACATACGTTTATTTATTTAAATAAGTTAATAATATGTTTTGTGTCCAAAAGCAACGGTGTCCAATTGAACTGTGCGCCAATGAAATGTGTCCAAACGAACTGTGTGCAATTGAAACGTGTCTAATCGAACGGTGCGCGATTTTATGTGTCCAATAGCACTGTGTGCAATTGCAACGTGCGCAATTGTACTGTGCGCCACTGAACCTCTCCCGTCGGTGCTAGGACCCCTGTTGTGGATCATTGCGTACGACCTGGTCCTCAGGACAGCCCTCCCCAGAGGATGCTGGCTCTCAGGTTACGCGGACGATATATACCTGAGAGTCAGCGGGGAGGGCTGGCAGGAACTGTTTAGGCTGGCCAATGTGGCAGCGGCGAGTGTAGTGCGCTCGATCGAGAGACTGGGCTTAAAGGTGGCCCCACAAAAAACTCAGGCGAATCTTTTCTACAACAGGAGAGAGTGGGGTCCACCGCCTGAGTGGCTCAGTCTCCGAGTAGAAAATGTAAAAATTCCGACCACTCCTTACCTTAAATATCTGGGAATGTGGCTGGATGGCAGTAGGAGCTTCGGCGAGCACGTTGCCCGCGTGGTCCCGAGAGCCAAGCAGGTAGCCAACAACCTGGCGAGGCTGCTACCAAATATCGGTGGGGCCAGCGAGCGCGTGCGTCGCCTCTACGTGGCGACGGTCCACTCGGTGCTGCTGTACGCAGCACCGATATGGTGGAAAAAAGTAGGGGAGACCCCCCGCCTTAACAAGCAGATGGCGGCCGTTCAGTGAATCATCGCGATTAGGGCCGCCAGAGCTTATAGGACCGTCTCCCACGTGGGAGCGACTACCCTCGCGGGAATTCCCCCAGTACACTTATTGGCCAAGTCGTACGCCGAGACGTACGAGGCGGTCTGCAGCACGAGGGAGAGACTGGGGGAAGTCTCGCCGAGGATCAGGAGGGAGCTGAAGCTCTAGGCACAAGAGACTCTCCTCCGCTCTTGGAAGGAGTGGCTAACGGACCCCAGGCAGATCTGGAAGAGGAGGGTCATCGAGGCCATCCAGCCCGTGATAAAGGAGTGGGTGGAAGGCAACAAGAGGAGATGTCTTGCCTTCCACGCGGTGCAAATTATAACAGATCATGGGTGTTTCGGCACCTATTTGCACTGCATCGGGAAAGAGCGTACCACACGCTGCCACCACTGTCCAAAGGGGGCGGACACGGCGCAGCACACGCTGGAGCACTGTCCAGCGTGGGCAGAAGATCACCGTGCCCTCCGGCAGGAATCGGAGGACCTCTCCCTCCCAGCCGTCATCGCTACGACGGTCCGGGCGGAAGAGGAAAGCAGAGAAAATTGGAAGAGGTTCGTCTCCTTCTGCGACATCGTTATGTCGCGGAAGGAAGCGGACGAAAGGGTGAGGAGGGGAGAAGCCGCCCCTCCTCAATCCTCCAGCGAGGAGGACTGAAGTGTCCTCAGTGTAGGACACTGACGGTGGTTCCCAGAACATAGGGAACGAAGGATACAACAATTGGGCGGGGGCGGGGGGCGTCATCCTCCGACGAGGGCGGCGTCCCTCCCTCAACATACGCACAGGCACCTACTCTGATTAAAGGAGGAGGTTGTGTTGTATAGAGAGATAGAAGAGAAGGGCATAAATGCCTAGGTAGCGTAGAGGAGTTGGACGGTGCGGCACGGGGGTGGGCCACTTCTCCCTCTATGGAGGGGGAGGACCATCCTTCTGCCGTCGTCATTGGTCCCGAGCAGGTCGGCGGAGGGAGCGGGCTGGAGGGGGCTCGGGCGGACTCCCCAAGGGATCTCCGCCACAAGCGCCTCCTTTGCCCGCGGTAGCAGAGGGCCGGGGATTCCGGGGGGCGGCTCAGACCTCACCTTGAGACCGCGGACTCCGCCTGCCCCCTAAGGGGGCGCGAAGGAAGAAGGAACCGGTCATTCTTAGAATGGTGAACCTCCTTCCTTCCTCGCCCGGGGGGGCGGGCGAGCGGTCGGGGACCGCTCGTCCGCTGCGAAAGCAACCCCGAAGGGAGGGGTGCCAGATGAAGGTAATGGCACTCATCCGTCACAAATTAGATTAGCTTGCTCTGTAGGGTAAGGTGCGGGGAGGCCCACGGATGTGATCATCGCGTTTCCCAGGGCCTCCCCAACACGGCACAGTGTTAGGGTCATTCATGGGTGTTTTAGCCCGGTAGGCTATGGGCGCGGGATCTTAGATCTTGCGGGCATAAAATCCGGCACTCCCCTGCCCCACCCCGGGGGCGGGGGTTTTTCCCCCCGAACAGGGGGGCTACTGGTTCAAACCTCGGAGGGATGGCGGCGCTCCCCGATTGGAATCCATGACTGGTTGCCCGAGACTAGGCGCCCGGGCGCTCCATGATTGGATCCCATGACTGGTTGCCGCTGCAACTCCGTGGGGACTCCAGTAGTTGAAGATTTCACCCATGTAAAGAAAAAGTTATAATAATGCCTCTCTGTACAGGTTTAAATCCACCATTTTCTATTTGTAACTCTTTAAAAATATCAATGACTTTTCGTAAAAATTCGATATTCTCAGTATATATGTTTTCTACTTTTTTACCAAGCGCTAGTTTACAAATTCTTGATGTAATCAGACTAAACCATTTATATACAAGTTTGACAAACCACGCAGTAGTATAAAAATCAGAATTATTGCGTTCATGCGCTAATAACTGCAATGAACTAATAAAATCGTTCGAAAAAACATTTCTAGCTTTGTGTACCCTCATTTTACTGAAATTGTTCGTACATTTGATATCAAAGGCTTTAAATCTAGGTGTTAATAATAGTTCCGAATTTTCTTGAATAATTAGCAGTTTATCGAAGTGTTTTAAGTATATTTTGTTTGTCGGTAACTTATATTTGTGTACAATATTTTCAGAAATGGTTATCACTTTATTATTAATCAAAGCTTGTATCAGATTTTTGAGAAGATGAGGTGGGTCGGCAATAACATACAAATATCTATTTATATCGCAAGAATGTATGATACGATTAACTGTGTTACTATATTTTCCTGTGCTTATACCTAACAGTTTCCAAATTCCAGTGTTTCCTGGACGCATGTCTGATGTTATAAAATTCACGTGAAAGCCTACTGTTTCTGCTTTATGTATTATCTGAAATATTATTTCTTTTGCTGATTTACTATTAAAACTGTTACCTGTAAAATGATATCCCACTATATGTTTCCAACGATTAACAATGCCAACAAGCATGAAAACTAAAGCATGCGTAGCAATATCTGTTTCATTTGGAAATGTTATATCTCCTACAATTGCTTCGGTGGAGGGATCATAGGATTTTCGCGGTGTGATAGCCATTTCATCGAATACCAGTCCACATTCTACATCAGTATCTTTACAAAAGTAAGAGTTCTAGTAAGAGTCTAAACTTCTTATATGCTAAGAAGTCAAACATCTCCGAAATTCCAGGCTCAAATTTGAAATTTTTTAATCGTCTTTGTATTGTTCATAAAGAGGGAAATGGCATACTTTGACGAAGAACTTTTTTATAACCATTGGTTTCACAGACCAGCTTTAATTTTAGAGCATGCTGTACAGTTTCATTAGACCAATTTTTACTTTTTTGGCATTTTGTACATAATACTGCTATTTGATCTTCGTTAAATATTCTCTGTAGAGCCTTCTTGTATTTATTCTTTTTTATTTTTTGTTTTAGTGAGTGTACTTTTAATTTCAACACTTTTATTTTCTTTTGCATTATTATCATGTGCAGCTTTGGTTTTTTTATTACTTCTTCACATTTTTCTTTTTGTTTGTTGTTTGAGTTTTCAGATTCGGAGATACATGTATCAGAGATAGATGTCAATATATATTCCGCCGTGTTATTTTCTGTAGTAGAAAGTACATTAGCATCTACAATGTTGCTTTCTGGAATGTCATTTACCGAAATATACTCCGCAGTGTTCTTTATTGTATTACATTCCAAATCTTCAATGTTTAGCTGCAATATATCATTGATACTTTTCTGTAAGAAGTTGACAAAATACGTGTAAGTGTACATATATTTTTGCTTCTTTTTACAATTATAATGTATCTATCAATACTCACTTGCTCTTCTTTAGCATGCTCCTTTGATACTTGCTCATTTCTGCTTATATCTATATTTTTCTTTTTTACAAAAAATCCAAATATTGTTGGGACCGCTCCTGGTTTTAATTTTCGCTTTTTGTCGCGTATTTGTTCCCACATTTCTGGAGAAAAATACACCTGAAAACACAAAATACATATTATTATTGCACTTTATAAAAATTTTTATATGCTTAGATAGCACAGTGACGTTAGAGACGTCATTAAGACGGAATTAATACGTCATTTGACGTCACTGTGCTATCTGGATGTATTTTATGGACATTGTATAGCAATAGAATCAAAAACCATTACTTTACCTCGCAGAGATACGAATTATTCGTCGCTGTCCAATTTTCGCGTGGAACATTTCGTTGCCATAAAGCCCGACGTTCCGGGTCTCTCGGAAACATTTTCATTATAACATTTGTTTGAAGAATTATTGCAAAAAGGCGCAGCACACCAACCCATTCTCACAATTGTTCTTCAAGATTAATTAAAACTCGGATGTTTGGCGCTCGCCTATGTATATAGTGGATGTTAGCTTCCTTAGTATTAGTTGTATATATTAGTGATAAGCTCGCGAATAATTGCTGGTTGGTCGACAATTGCATTAGCGATCATTCGCAAAATCGTCATTAATCGCTCTTGCCGTTAACCGTATTAGTAATTAAGCGCGTACTACGATCGAGTAGTACCGTCGATACAATCGATTTCGAGTTCGATGACTCGCGCGAAACGTTGGCGGATCGCGATAAATAGTCAATACTCGCGCGATTCACCCGACTCGTGCTGCTCGCCCGCGGGTGGAATTGCCCAATTATTGGAACTATTGTTACTCGCTCGCGCCGCAATTCGCAGGTGCGCGAGCTGAAGAGTGCCGAAGCACTCATCGTTTAGTCGTCAGAGAGGACACACCTGCCTCTAACAAACTCACGTTCCGAACATCATCGAACCCGCACACACTCTCATTTCGGAGGTGATCAAGTCAACACGCACATTTTGGATCTCGACGAGTCGACTCACTTATCTCGGGCCTTGCTTGCTTGTCCGTGAGTGCCTATATCGCCAGCCTGCTCATTTGCGCGTTTTGCCTGTCTGCCTGCTTGCACATTGTGCCTGCTGCACATCCTTTCCTGCTGCACGCTTTCCGTTCTCCACCACCACAGGGAGGACCGGACGCCACGAGGCTACCACAAGAACATCGGGCAACGGAACGGTTAGTCGCTTTCGCTTGCTACTTCGCTTTACTTTTCGCTTGTCGTGAGGGAACGATCCCTTTGGTCCTTTGAGTAAGAAAAATATCGCAAATCCAGGGAGCGTTCCATACCACCCAGAGCATCGGATGATATGGGACATTGAACACTGGCGATGAACACTATATACGTAACATACGCAGCACTGTTATGCGCATGCGTTTGTCTAAAGTAAGATGGCGTATATTTTTATCTCTCTTTTAGAATTTTGCCGAAACTTAACGTGTCGCGAATCTTATTAGAGGGACTCTAAACGCGACGATGGTGAATAACGCAGTAGCCAATCAGAAGAGTTTCTATCCGCGAAAGAACGCGATAGCTTACAATAAAGGTTTCGGCAAATACGATTCGAAGGGAGATAGCGCACGGCCAATCAGATCGCAACTAGCGATTACAAGCGGTGATTCGAGTAGACAGAACCAGACGCAACAGCAGGACGTGGATTTCGCGAAAACGCGTTTCAACCAACCACGTTACAGTGCGTCGTTACTCAATTATCGTGATACGCGCGAAATTAAGACCAAAAATTAAATTTCCGTCGAGCGACGATGACGACGATAGGTCGAAAACGCGAAACGTGACGAAAAATACAACACGCGACGCGAAACGCGAAAATGAACCGGGTGCAAAACACATTTCCGTAATCGAAACACGACACGTCACCACGGATGGAGAAGAAATTTCGTCTGTGAAGATTGATGACGTCATGCCCGTGAAGAACGAAGTAGCGAACACCAACAATGACGCTCAGCCAATGAGGTGTCAGATCGCAGAGGACAACGAGGAACGTCGATCTTTTGACAAAAACGATGCTACACCCATTTCCGAAGATATGATTCGTCAAATAAAGAAAGCCAAGGTCACGAAAACGCGGACCAATGAGAAGAAAGAACAGACAGAAATAGAGAAAGGTCATGTCGTGCATGTAAACATTGTACGGACCAATGAGATAATTCGAAATTTCGAGGAAGATATGCTCGAGAAGCAGAACAAAAAGGTGCAGAGTGTAAAAGTGCTTTTTATTAAAATTCACTTTGAAGATATGGCAGTAACAACATTGGTCGACACAGGATCCCAATTGTCGATAATCTCTTACGTCGTATACGAAGAGTTAAGGGGATCCTATAGCGGAGGCCGAACTCCGACGGGATAGCGCCATCATTTGAGCGGAACTAAAAATGTCGATAATATCGATATTTCTAATCCGTTTTCACCGCCGTAGAGTTAGCAGACAAATTGAATACTTTTGAATTATTTTTTTTCATATAATTTGGAAATCATTTGGGAAAGTTTGGAAAAATTGTTTAAACATTTGGGAAAGAATAAATTTTTTGTTATTAACAAAATTTATCGAGCGTCAAGTTAGCAGATAGCGACTATGTTTAATGTTTATTATAAATGGAATCGATTGGAAATCATTTGGGGATGATATCTTCATTGTAATTTTTATTTGGAAAAAGTCACCTTTTTTTGTAATTTAAATAAATCTGTATTAAAAATAAAGGTAAATTTGAAGAATAGTGGCCTCCTCACCGATTTCATTGAACTTAGGCTTAATCGACGCGTTTTTGCACGAAACAAAAGAATCTGGCAGAAAAAAGTGTTGCTCTGCCTCGCGAAGCGAGATATTAATCGTTAAAGTTGACAAGAATCAGGTTATGATTCCTGTCATACCGACGAGATGTAGCGACTACGGACATGCCCCGTGGCCACATACGCATGCTCCGTGGCCGCACGCGGATGCAACAATGCGCGAAATGAGAACTACAATGAAACAAATGAAGCGCGCTAAAATCATATGTGAAGTCGCATGCACGTGCAATGTCATTTACAACCTGCACATCTTAATCTTACAATGGCATACTCAGTCCAGTAATTAAACAATGATCCGTGGCTTGCGATTCAGGACATCATTGGCAATGCAAATACGTGGCCAAAGTTTATACGGCAAATGTTCTGGGATAAAAATTTTACGGATTATAACCGAATGATTATTGTCAATT